>NC_064217.1:4472830-4782728 GCF_023101765.2 Spodoptera frugiperda | reverse complement strand
CGAAATTGTTATTTCCACGGCTTTATTCACACTAACTATATTCAAATCTCTTGCCTAAGTAACGAGCTAATATAAAATGAAGACCCGAAAAAAAGGCCCGTGATTTTCTCGAATGTCACTTTAGGACACTTCGTTAGAATCGTCAAATAGTTACTTTTATCATTTCGATTCTGATTTAATAAACTGTTTCAATATTGAATGTTTGTAAAATTTCGTTCACCTTTAATTGCGAACTCGTCACTGTAGAGTACCGATATGGCAAAAAATACCATGATACGAATTTTTAATTAAAATTCGATAGCAAATGGTTTATCCATTTACCATACGAGAGATAAATGTTGGATTATCTGGAGATCGCAAAAAGCGCATTTCAATTACCTATTTGTTACAACGAAATAAATGATTCTGTATTTTACTGAAACAATGCTCAGCAGGGTAGGAGGGAAATATAAATTATTACAGCACTCAACAACCTTCTACAGATGCACCGCATAACTCAAAGAGCAGATCGTAGCAGTGATGACATCACTGTCCACACGTTGTTCAAATAACAATTGTGAGAGTGCCAGCCGAATCAGCCCGCCCAACTAATGTTCAACTTTAATCAACGTCCCACTTCCTCCATGAAGTTTGAAACCCTAATTGTCCCCTTTGTTTATTCAGAAGTAATGTGATACGTCACTCGGGTTCCCGCCGGATACGATATGCGTTAGCGTCAATAAAAGTTGCCCAAATAATGGCCAGACAGACACTTATTAACGGCTGAGTCACAGTCGAACGCAACGTGTGAAATGTCACGCAAGTGTGATTGTTCAGAATAGGTCCCTCGATCTCGTGTGATGGGAGACGACGGATGTGTACTTTCTTAGGGAGGATGCAGTAATGCACACGGAAGCTAAATTCTTACGTACTTGACGCGTCTCTCGAAATGTAGTGTAAATTCTATTTCCGTCCTGTTAGAATTCCTAATGAGACTCGCGATTCCCAAATGTTTGCTCGACCACCCATACACAGAATTGTTTCTGGACAAAAGTAAATTTTTAGTTTAGATTTCTATTAATTTAATGGAATTTAGTAATACCACTTTCAATCACACTGCGACTATCCAATTTAAGAATGACAAATCAATTTCAAAGTTATTTAATTTAACGTTTTTAATTTCAATTCTTTTGCTGATATTTTTATTTTAATTAACTTCTATCGGATATATATTATATCTTTAGGTAAATTCTAAAGAAACTCCATTCGTTTTGAATTTCTTTTTATGTAGTATCGATATAGGTAAGACAAATATGTATAATAGTCTACAAGCACCGAGAATATAAAATAGTCAGATAACAAAATTAATCTGTTCTTGCTATATAACATTATAATCAATACTAAGAGAACAATTTAAACACAAAGAACCTACAAACTATAAGTTTAAAATTGAAACTATTACAAGTTTAAAGCACTTGCATCCAACGAAGATTTACGTCGTTTAAAACCAAGATAGTGTAATTTAAAACTGTTCTTAAGAGTAAAGACTATGAAGCTCGGATGAACTGAATTTAAAGAAAATGACTTTTGTTACGACCGGTCAGTTTAATTTGTCTGTTACATTTCATAGTAAGACATCAGGCGAAATCCACTCAAATAAACTAGTTAAGTACAAACATTGTTAAATAAAAACAGTAATAAACCTAAGTTTAACATAAACACTCGTTTACTGGAAGTTTGATATACGCAGCGATAAAACTTCTCATGAGAACATTACATATTTCTCACAACAGAAATGTCGGGATATTGAGCTGAACTGTAGTTTTGAAATATGCTTGACTAATTGAACAAATATAAATCTGTGGTCAAAGGTTGATCCCATAAACTGAGAACTGTATTCAAAAATACTAAATCACTATACATGTATGTTAAAATACAACTACAATATCACTCACATTTTAGTTTATAAATCACATATAAGCCAATATATTCGAAAATCTAAAGTTACTGAAACATATATTATTATCTATATGTACTTATAGATAATATATGAACGAACTAAGTACTTAGTTTCTAAGACAGGAAAATAAAATATACATTTGTACGAGTTTCAGCGGTTCCTCACTGAGAATATCTTGCAGTACTGTAAAAGTTTCAGTCTGCACTTTCCCCCAGGATGCTCCTAATTGCGGTGTCTCGTTGAAACGTCGTAAACAACCGCTTCATGACACATTAAGCACGCCTCAGTTTTACTTAAAAACATATAAAATTTTATGAGTACTAATGGAGTAAATAAGTTTTTATTATACTCTTTGATGGTAACGTGAAATGATATTAAGAATATGAATGCATATCCTAGTACTTGGTAGTTTATTTGTTTTTCTCGTAGCTACTGAATACGAGCCAAGATTTTATATGAGTTTCAAATGAGGATCGGATTCTATAAACAAATAAAAAAGTTCGCTATCAAGGTAAAGTCTTAAAATTTTAATTAATCTGCTTTTTTCCTTTAGCGCCTCGTATTAGTATTCAAAGTAGAACACTTCTTTTGCTTTCCTTTATCCTAAGCTTAAGCTTAAAGCTAAAATCTTGGCGCAAAAAATCTTTTTCTTGCACTTTCCTGATCGGAGATTTTCAAGTGAAATCACACCATATACACCCGTTTCTTTTGTATCACTTTTCACACAATCGTTTACTATTAAAACAAAAACATTTAAAGTAAATATTTCAACTACAAAAACGCGACCAAGCACATTCACCAAAATTAGTTTAGTATCAATAAGTCTGAATATTTTTTTAAACGCAATTACTCAACGATTAAGCGCAGACAGCCGTTACTTCACCGACAAAAAATGGCAACTGAAAACTAAGTTTTTCTTCTAGTTTCATGAATGGATTCGGAATCTGTATTTTATGACTTAATACTTAACGTTACGTCTGTTTTTTGTTGGACAGTAATTTGTGAAAAATAGACTTGTGACTTGCATTTGTATTCAACCATTGAGACAGTTAAATTAGAAGCATTAGAGCAGACACGGTTGCAATAAATAAATTAAACCCGCGCTTAATTTCTCAATTCCATTAAACATTCACTAGCTTTCCTTTATATTTTTTTTAAAGTTAGCTCAGTTAGTTTTTATTCTCTGTACAGCCAAAATATGATAGGTATTAGTTCTTTTTGTAATGCTGCGCGTAACAAAATGCTCATCTGAATTGTATACCTCTATGTCCTCGTGAATGCATTTCACACTGAATGCAAAATGGTTCAATTTGTAAAATTTTAACTCCTATTTTACACAATGCTTTATTCAGGCGTGAACAGGATAGTTAATATACTTAATGATGATATACTGTTTTTCATACAAATACATTTCATTTAGATTTATGGACTATTATTTTCGGCGTGAGTCTGCCAGTAATGTTCAGTTACGTGGATTTCCTGAACAAAATGGTTCCATAAATTGTATTTATTACATCATTTCAATCTTAGTGTTTATGAAAAATATCACCGCAACACTTGGATATTTTCTCTTTCTTAACGTATTTCAATTTCACTCTAATGTTTATTGAAAATGGATTGAATATTTTATCGTTTGTAATTACTCCATCATGTCTACACAATACAATCCCTGATTCACATATAAATAAACGCAAGGGAGCGGAAACAAAAGAGCATGACGAGCCTTTTTTCGTCATAGAGGAAAAACATAATTTCATCGCGAAAGGGGTCTCAGTGCACGAGTGCTACGCGCAATTGAACACATTAATTTTAATGCAAGACAGAGACAAGTGGACCTCATTAATATTTATGAAAGCTGACAGCCCTCTTATCACGGCTGCGACTAACCTTCATTGTTGTAAGACTAATTACCTTTAGCTAACAAAACGAATTCTAACTTCTGTGAAAAGGGAAACGGCTTTCGAACTGTCAATCTACTTTGTTTGAAACTTTTTGACGTAGGGCTCTATTTTCGGACCATAAATGGGATGGAAATGAAACTAAGTTTTATCTCAATCATTCAAAATGCCACGTCTAACTAATTACGTCATTAAAAATAAATTGTGAGATAAAGAAATTAGTCGCTTTCTTTGATGCTGGGAAAATATGGAGAGTAGTTAATAGCAAAATTTGTTACAACATAAACGGTCATCAAAGTGAACTCGACGTTCTCACTTCGAGTAAACTATTTCATAAGTTTAACGACTTTATCACATCATCTAATGACTCGGACAAAGTTACAACCCTTCCGACGTAACCTTAAGTAGGTTACGATACGAGGCTACATGAGAACTTGTGAGCGCTTGGGAAACTTCTGGAAACCTGCTGGAAACGGTGGGTCATTACCCGGACATTAAGCATTGGGCTAAGCCGGGTCAAGTGGCTATCAGTTGGCATGCGGCCAAAGTAGCATTCATCCGATGACGTCACAGTCGTAAACGCGAGACCAGCGCCACCGAAACCACTGAAACTGCTAATAAAATGCCAAAGTACTTGACCACACTATGCGAAGCATATAAGTTGGTATGAAAATAATGTGGTCTGCTGCCCCATTTCCCCTAAATGATAATCACTTGATATATTTTCCATATAAGGCGATTTGCTAGAATTTATGATTATCCGTACTTGTTGCTAGATTTTGTCAGACAACGACGCAATACATATGATCGGTAATGAGCTGGCAATCTCTTACAATATGTCTTCGGAATGTTATAACATCACTTACATACATAAAATAGTGTTCACTGTTCATATGTTTCTTGTGAGAAAGTGTTACCGCTGTAGATACTAAAGAAAACATTTACATTAACTTAAAAATTGATTGCTTTAGAAAGCAAGTTTTACAAACAATGAAATGCGTAACAAAGATGAGAAAACATAAAAAGTATATTTGTTTAGTATACATTCCAATATAAAGAGGCATCTCAAATATAGAAATGAAGATATTTCAACAGAAATCACACGATACAGATTCATAATATAATATGAGAAAACAACATGTGGTAGAATCCGTAAAATCTGTTACAATTTCACTCAGGCAGATAAATGTTTCGATAGATGTTTTGTAAATAAAGCAGGTAAATAAAACGTAAAGAGTACCTTGCCCTGACCTTGCGCCGGTTTCCTGTTCAACGATCTCCTTACACAACCTTTGAGTTTCATCTACCGTGGTTAATGTGAAATCCTTTTTGCATCGCCTGCTTCATAAAGCGTAATGTGGAAAGCAAGAGCAGTTGCTGAATTAGATTTTTTCCTTTAAATAAGATTTGCATGAAATTTTATGGTCCTTACTCCTGTCCCTGGGGTTTCCTGCTGATAATGTTGCGGGCAGTTACGTTTGGGACGTTTCCTCTACATTAAATACTAAGTTAAGTCTTTTGTGTGGAATATTACATTATATTTCTCTTGTTTTAAACACCAACTTCCATTTATATGCATTCATTTTTTAAAAACGAGACTACGTATAAGGAAGTCAAAGATCACATCCTAAAACGAATCAAAAGGTACTCCAAACATACCAAGAGCGCATTGAGTACAAATTACAAGCAAACTCCTTATCAAGATGAAGACGTTAGCCACTCATATCACAGGCGTTTAATATCGAACATTAAACGGACCCTCCTTTCCTGTTCGGTTAATGTTCCTCCGATTGGTACTCCAGGCATGGTTATCACTCCACTTATGATCCAAAATAGCCACATAAAGATACCAATGAATCATTACTGAGCTATAAGAGATAATGTGAAAGTACTTGAATTATTCAATTTCTGTATCAATGAGAGCGAATTGTTTGAACGGAATGCGTTCTTGGGGAATGTGTCGGATTGTGCATTGTGAAATAATGTTTCATTGCTTCTTTGTTTTGTTTAGAGAAAGGTTATTATTGTCAACGATTATTAATCTTCGTCCTATTAGTCATGTTTACTACTCGTAGTATCTGATTCTTGATTATTGTTTATCATGTTATTCTATTTAATAAGTCACAATATTGACTCCAACAATCAATTGTAATAGAACTTTATGATCTTCTTCATATCACATATTGAGGAGATTTCCAAGAAAAACGCCGTAGTGTTTACAACTAAAGCTATTTCAGAGTTGGTCCTCAAGTACATTTACATAAGGATGTAGCAAGGGGGAAGTTATGATGACCGACTACCGTCTCGAGTCCTCTGTAACTCTAACTTCTCGGCTCGAAGTTATCAGGACATAATACTGCAAACAAGTCAAGTCTATTAACCGCTACCATCACAACGTTTAAGGACAAAATAGCTTTTGTACCTTCCAGGAAGTCCATAAATCATTCTGATTGTACTTTGTTTTGAAGTTACTTCTTAGGATCATCTGGGATATGACCTCGGCAAACCGTTCCATTCATAAAGCGACCTTTCTGCGGTACGTAAGATTTTATTAGGGATCTTAGAGAGGCTTTTACCTTAGGGTTTTTCGAACGCACAATATCATATGAATAAACAACGACTAACACAAGTTGAAAAAACACATTAAATAAAAGGCATTCCTTTTGGTTTCTTTAAACATGACGTAAAACTCAGTGGAAACATTACAAATACCTTTAAAAAATTAGAGCGTCACTCACTTTATTAACTAGGCATGCAACACTTTCCTTTTTAGCACCAATATATTACACGACGACTTATTCTTAACGAAATGTGGTAATTAAAGCATTTTGAGTGTAGCCCTAACAAGGTGTGAAAATTGAGACATTGAGACGTAGACACGAACATTGTTTGAAAAAGTGAACTGAATATAACGGCCGATGTTCAAGAAGCGAGACGGAGATATGAGGCAGATAGCGAAGATCGCGTGGAATCATTAACATTGTACAATTATACGGGAACCACAATGGTGGGAAACAGTTAAGAGAACGAAATTCGTGTCTGTGTGTGGGAAATTAAATGCAAATTATTGCATTTCTCTCGCTCCTCGGCCGGCGTTCGCCCTTTTTCGCGGTGTCTTTTTCTTTTATGCCCGCCATAGTTTTTAAACAGATGGTAAGCTTTATTATGCAATTTCCAACATTCTTTTGCATGACAATCCGAAGAAAGTTATTTCTTTCTGCTTTAAGCATTTTGATTTTTTTTCATTACGTGGGTTCTGAATCTTTCTTACTGTCATATTTTTACGTTTATATCTAAGCTTATTTTTAAGTTGTTCGGTAACTTATATTTGAACAGTGTGATTTGCACAGACACGACACTTGTTTCACATTACCATAAGTGATAGGTCAAGGTTATACAAAACTAAAGCATTTTCAACTTTATCTCTAATTGTATAAAATATAAAGTACATGAGCAAACACAATGACAATAGTATCTCCACTTGCTTCGTGCGAATTTGAGAATGTGCGTCGATTGATACATCTGACCTGCCTTGACCTCTTAAACAGTTGTGCACTCAGTTATAATGAGGCAATTTAAGTTTTGAATCGTTGACCTTTTTTTAAATTTGTTCTAGTTTCTTATGAACATTGAATCAGTGGAACTCTCTTCCTATACTAGAATCTGCTTTAAATAAGTAAAATTGACTAGATATTTTATGTAATTTATTTCATCCATAATTCCTGATTGTCCAAAGATCATAGAATAAATGCTATGAATAATGTCTATCACATGTATCTGGTTAATAAACCGCTCATTGAATATTATTTCATCAGCATCGTATTACATTAGCATTAAGATCGCTTTTCCTAAATCAAGTATTATTGATGGATTCTCACCGTGTACAGTCATATTATTTAGTATTACGTTCCGGTTGTCAAGACAGACAGATATTTAGTAACACTTCACAATTATAGATGCTTGAGTGATCATCACGGTATTTAAGAATCCCTATATGTTTGTAAATAGACATATTCAAATTTTCAAGGCCGTGAAGTTTACACCTCTCATTTAAATATACATATACCTATGTTTATTGTCGTTCTACGTGGAGGACTAAGGGGGAGGCTTTTGTTCAGCAATGAACGTCTCTCGGCTGATGATGATGATGATGATACGTTTATTTATTCTCTGAACGAGAAGGATACAGGTACTTTTGTTGCAGATATCTATTTACTTAATATTGAATTGACACGAGTCTAATAGAAGGCTAATTTATAGACTTCATAGTTACTGATACTTACCTATGGCGAATCTTAGTCCAATTATAATTATTCCATATGGCAAACCCGGAAATCGAACTCAAAACTTCTCGATTATCAAACTCACGATTGGAAAATCTATCAATAAGTCACTTCTCATTTCTAACGAGAACATTGAATTTTCCTCACATGGAGACAAGTTGGAAATATTTTCCGTTCAATTTTACCATAAACCATTTGTCACTGGTACAATCTATTGACAGCAACACGTTCATTCACTTTGCAACGTTGCGTTTTTAGCCACCAAATGTTACGGTAGGTGATTCAATCAGGCGACGTAGTTGCCTATTATTTTTTGTATAGTCTACTACAATACTTTTTGGGATGATGATTTTAATTTGAAAATTAATAAAAACTTCCGTCCTTTTTTGACGGTGGTCAATAGTCCTATGACAGATATGTTGCCTTTGAGTGAGACGGGAGGGAGTGTCAGACTCTTACTGACTAAAAACCAACCGGTTCCTACTCCTGCTCATCGAGCCGAAGCCTCGGTAACCTTACGTCCAAGTACGTGTTATAGTACTACTATATCATTTCATTTTTTATTAATCCGAAGACTTTCACAGATATTTGTCTAATCTAAGTTAATGAGCTTATTCTCTACTGTAATAATACGTAACATTTAAAAAATAAAAACAACATGAATGAGGTTATTATAAATATTTACTCGTATTTTTGTTTTAAACGCAATGGAAACAAATAATGGTAATTAAAATAATACAAAACTATGAACTAGGTCGAAACAAATCATAGAGATATGAATTAATAAATATTTATTTATGATAAAAGTTAAATGATTTTATATTTAACATGTTAGTGTGAAGCGATAAATAAAACATTATAATTATCATTATTGCGCTAGGTATATAAATTATTTCCCACGAAACGAGTACGAAAAATTATGTTTTATTTGCAAAGTCAACAAAAACATTATTACAAAAAGCAAATGTTAAAAACAAATCATTTTATTTCGATGGCATCGAAATGTATACATTATTCATAAAATAATTTACATATTAATTATGCTATAAAAAACAAAGAGATGTATAGTATGGTTTCCGAAATATATATACTTTTTTTTTAGCTTTGATAAGTCTGCGTTTCGCTACCAACCCGCTAATTGTCATGACATACTCTGGATCTCTCTACATCTTTAAACATATTGACTACTACCTAAATATTACTACAGTAGAACTCCAATTATCCGAGTTAATGGGGACCGGGACCCATTCGGATAATCAAATATTCTGATAATCGGATTTTTTCAAAAAATTGCCATTGAAGAGAATAAAAGCTACGTTTTGATATTGCACAATTTTTTTATTGAATTAAATTGCGGGGGAAGTCAGCGTAGGCACAACGGCAAGTTAAGACAAGTCAAGTCAAGACTTGACAAACACTGGCTTCGCGGGGGGAGAATAATAGCGCACTTAGACTTTTTTTGACAATTTTTGTGATTCGGATAATCGGCGATTCGGATAGTCGGAGTTCGGATAATTGGAGTTCTACTGTACCTAATTTAGTAACAAGCAGCACTTAATATTTACCGCCAGTTTAGTGCACAACTCCCACTACATGTTACATTAATTGGTACAGCGTAACTGGCAATCAATTGTCACCAATAAATTACAAATTGAATGTGCAACCAACTAATGAAATTAGCGAAAATCACTTTATACTTTAGTGCCTTTGGTTTATGATTTTAATTTCCATTACACTCCATGGAAAGCTTTAAAATGAAGGTATGTAGTTGAAGGTGATCCTGCAATACACCAAGGTTTAATGGATGCAGGTCTTAGATGAGACACCGAGCACAATTTTAAGATCGATTACATCTGGTATCTGTAGATATCTTTATAAATGTTGAGCTTCGTATACTCAGTTATTACAATCGTGACCACTCATTCAATGAAATGACGTAGATTTCAGAATCAATATTCACCGTTAATCTTGAACTGTTTACTTCAAAACACATTGAAACAGCTTATGTTAGTCTAGCCGTTTCGCTTTCTGGTCTTACACGAGCACAACCGTTAAATATCTTAACGGTCTGGCTCGCTAAGCAGCACCAACCGTGCGAATAGCTCACCGATTTGAACTTCTAAACCGTGAATGAAGGAAGAACAAAAAACACGACATTACCACTGTTTTCCCCCGAGGTGTAGGTTAAGTGTGATTATAGTACACTCCCCTTTTATGCTACATAGATGAAATTTTGGTTTAATCTCACCAAATACTGAGCAGAATTTTAGACCAGAAAATTCGAATACTACTTTGCCAGAAAGGGTTCCCAAAACCCGGTGTTCGGTAGCAAAAAGTAATTAACGACAATTTTAGACTTGCACCGACGACGAACGATGCAAAAAACTTGTATAACGTGTTGCGAGTAAATGCAACCCCGTGCTCCGTCAAGGTCCACGGACGCCGGCCGTCAGCCCAGTTGGTCCGTCAGACCGACACACTCTGTTTCCCACATTGTACAAACCCGTTGTCTTTGATGTTTTAAAAGTTGACCAAGCACGCGTCCAGTCTCCCATCCAACCAATTGTACAAAGGAGGTTTTATTTCTGTAGCCCGTGCTGGCAATTTCAAACAATTTACGAAGTCATAACATTGCATGACATCTTTACGATCATGGCATGATTCGTCGCTGTTCGAATATCTAAACACTGAATTGGTTAAGTTATGGTGACAGTTTAAACTGTTCTGTTAGCGTCTTGGTTTGTTACTCCATGTGATATGTCGTAACATCATCAGACAATGATACAATTCATCATTACTTTCTACACTTCATCAATTTAGGATCACCTTGTATCATGATGTTACTTTTCAGCTTATAATACTCGGTACATAGTCCTGTTATCGATAAAAAGTGCACTAACTACCTATACTATGTATTATCGGTCATGAACTCTGGCTCTGTGCAATTACTAAGAAACTGTTATCACCAACTTTTATTTGTCACTGAATTTCCAAAAAAGATGTTGTTCAACCTTCAAACAAATATTATTTACGACAAGAGATAAATCATATTACTGGTTGCGCTACCGTATCGACAAAGGATGACTAAGACACTAGACATTCAAGTTTCACTTGATACTCAATTAAATTCACGGTACTATCAATTTATATCTTTACTACATTATCTTCACGTGTGATATCCGGACCATTACTTCTAATTCACATTCACACATTACTGACATCCGTCAAAACAGTGATACATTGTACGTTTATTGGTTGGAATGATTGATACGACACATTTCCACTGATACTGTCAGTGTAAGTATCAATTAAACTGAATGAGGCCATTATATTAACGGGCTTCGAAGAAAATGGCGTTAATAAAATGCTACTCCATGTACAGGTTGCAAGAGATCACAGAATGCGGAAAACAATACTTACTTATTTGTATTTTTAAAGTGGACAACTCAATCATGCTATTTCTGTTACGGAATTTTGAAATATCGGTATTTTAAACTGCTACGTTTAGTGCATTTTATAGGTAGTCATCATCTTACTATTGTAGCTTTGACTATTATTTATTACTTCCTTTTGTTAAAATGTAGCGGAAAAATTTTACCATTGTCATCTAGAACCTGTTAAGAGATAGCTCAAAAAGATTGCAATTTAAGCATTATACCTTGTGTCTAAAATAAAACAATGAATAAATTAACTAAATGATTCTATTATCACACACATGTTAATGCTTGAGAAAGACATTAAGACTACAATTTGCACGGCACAGTTCTGCTTTGATCTTTAAAAGCAGTAACGATGTACGAAATGATGAAAATAGTTGATCCTCTAACCTTTCATTGTGCGAGATATTTCCGAGCTATCATGCGTCACTGCTATTGTTAACAGTCACAGAGGTTACTGGTTTGTGTTACTCTTGACAAGAAAGGCCTCCGATTGTCAAACGAGATTTTAGTGCTGCGATAGGATTTATATTTATGAAAAGGTCACACAACATGTGCCTTGATCTTCTTGATCTACAAGCAGTTTAAATAAAACGTATCTATGTAAGATCGGCTTTCCAAAATCGTCAGCGCATTTAAACTAATTTTAAATAGTGGTTGACAAAGCGGATGAAATTGATTTTTTGCAGTAATCAAGTCATTTAGTCACTATTAGGTCACTTTTTATCGAAATTTAGCGTTTGCATTCAATAGACCATTCAGATCTCAATTACCCAACAAAGTCGCTAAGAGTACCGTGATCAGTGTTGAATAGAAATTCTACGTGGTTAAAATAAGAACTTTAAAAATGTTAACGTTTCAATAAATTGCTTACACTTCCGTGGCGTTTGGGCATTAAAAAAAACGTTAAAATCGAGAGCATCAATTAAAACTCTTCAAACCACGAACGAGAGATATTGTTAAAAGAAAACTAAAATTATGACATCAAAATTGGTCACACCTCCAATCTCTACAAAGGGAAATCGGTGTACCATGAAACGGCGGCCATTACAAAAAAGCAAACCATGACGTCGGTGGAGGAGTACGATACACGATTTCAGAGTTGGTACTACAGAGACTTATTTACAACACGACCTATCGTAACATCAGGGCAAAAAACTGCGTCAAAATAACAGTGATTCCGTGCTGTAGCTTGCAATTTCCATGGTGGACCTCTGAACTCTGTTTCGGATTTATCGCAGACAAATTAGAAAGTACTGCTTTTACTCTTTACAATTGAAGAGTACGATGCTTACTTCTTTCGACTGTATTGTTCAAGTATAACCAATTAAAAGTGTTTCAAGCAAAGGCAGAACTAATTGTGCAGAATTTCGTAACAGTATCGTGCTAACGGACTGTGGCGTGTGCATGTGTATTGTATGCTACTTTGAACACATTGTGCTTTGATTTTTGTACTGTGTCATTAAAAATATCTAATTTGTTCTCTATTTCTCTGTCTTTATCACCCTATTCTTTCCAGACACAATTTTTTACTTTTTTATTATAACGTAATGATGATTACAAATTCTTAGATGTCAAATACTCATTTCTGTTTTCATTAAAACGAGTGATAAAAAAATATCAACTTCATTATATCCACACCCACGTTCCATATCTTTCAGAATGAAGAAACTAATGATTACTAAAACCATCCCATTTTAACTTAGACCTTCATTTGTTATCAAGAATATTATCAGGGCATTATCCACGCCTATTATATTGTTTAGTCCAAATTCCTGATTAAAACGAATTAACAATATATGTTTTGCAATGAAAATTTTATTGACGCATATTTTTACTATACGTGGTTTTGAACATCCAAAAAATAATATTTATGTATTAAACACAAACCAAGTTCCTACAACTCCAAAACTGCTTTTCAATACCAAATAGGTTGCATACAAAAACATTTCATACGACATTCCTGCGTAAGGTAATGTTGCGAAAATCGTCAAGCCGACATCCCGTCGTCAAAACCGGTTTGGACTACTGGTTTTATCAGTAACTCAACGACCACATGAAAGCGATATCGATGCGATGCTTAGGGAAACGGAAACATATATCCTGGAAAATGGAAGACAGTAAATTCTGAGTCCACAGAAAGAAAGTTTTACGCTGTAATTTATTGTGAAGAAACCCACAAAAATAGGGCAGACGAAGTTCAGTAACTCTTCCAGCGTCGTAAAGTTCCAGTTCTTGAACTTCAACAAAAAACTATTCATAAATAAAACTACGAATAGTTTGAATGTGGCGCCCAGATAGCTAAATATAGATCGATGATACTCGGTACAAATTAAGTACTCTAGTTTATTCTGTATCTAGCTAAATTTTCGTCTTAGTTTAGTTCCAAATATTAATCGAAATATTCATTGGACAAATAAGGACAAAGCAAATACAAATTATTACAAAGACTGGTTCCACAAATAACTTTAAGTTTAACATTACGTAGACTTCTTTATAGCCGTTATTCGTTCTACGTAAAATATCTCAGTAAATCTTTTTGTTAAATTTCTTGCTGCTCCAAATTATTTCATCAAAATTAACAAGAACCCAAGATAAGCTTCACAATACAAGGTGTCAACAAAAACACTGGAGTAATTCTGGCATCCGTTTTCGCATAGAATTCGGAGCCTTTATCTCCAACGGTCTACGTCGAATGCGTCCCCGATAGGGAAGCACCTGTACTAGATTAGATAAGGCTTATCAATTGATGTCAGAGCCCAGTAACGTGCTGGCCGCTTGGAGCATAAACGTGCATTGTTTACTTAATGACCAGCTTGTGTATTCATGATCGGATACGAATTGATATTCAACGGTCTCGTGTCTAACGTAGTTTCTGTTCTATCTTGTTTATCCTTGGAATCTTCTGTAGGATATTCAAAATCTAAATTGGTAATTCCGTGTTAATTCCTTAGACTGTGTCGCCATTTTGTATAAGCGAGTAGCTCGAATAATTTGTGCAACACTATTTCTTCATAAAGCAACGTTATTAACCATCAAACGTTATTGCAGTTCAATTTGCTAAACCAATTTTCTTTACACAATAAACGGAAAAGTAATATGTCGGCAGTTATGTGACAGCTTGGGCTAACGTTCTAAGAAACCTATCTGATCTTCGTTAGTACAAGATTACGATGTCACGTAACGTAAAGCAATTTAACGTGTTAGTCCGAGTTCTCATGATTCATCAAGATGACCCACATCACGTGCCCATGCAGCTAGATATAAAATAATTCCATTTACTAACACGTATGTTGATGTGAAAATTGTTTTTATAAAGTGGCCATTTCACTAAATTTCGTCACATGTCAGAGAACAGTTATTGTTAAAGCGATGAGCACTGTAGTTGAGATAATAACAGCTTTGAACAAAACGTCGGAAATAGCGTTGCACAATCACAAATGCATTAAATCCCAAGTTGCTATTTGCATCCAGGAAACTCCAGTACTTGATATAATCCTGAGAGCTAAAATCATATTAGCTCCAGAATGCATCTACTAAAATAATCCAAGGAAGTACTGAACTACTTCCAATAGTGCCAGCATTGACAGAAATATTAAGACGGATTTTATTGGAAATTCTGCTGGAGAAATGGAATAAACTGTTATTTTAGGCATAAAGTTATTATTTTCTTACTGCCCAAATATAACTGAGTTTTCATAAGATATTAAGCTTTGGAAATGAGGAATTGTAATAAGCCTCTTATCATTAATTTATATCACTACTCTAATAAGTAATCGACCTTCAAAGAGCCTTACTTGTCTAACAAATTGAAGGCCTCATCATCTCCAGCGGGGTCCTCACGAGAGCAATGAGAGTTTATTTTTATAGCGAATGAAATATTAAGTAATATCTCTGTATCTTATTGCTAGTCATAATCAGAAACGGTCATGACCGTGGAAAGTGCCGTCAACATGCCATTACAGCGGTCTCGCTGCGTTAACAGGCTTAAATGACTAAGGGTAATGACACGGCAGATGCTTAGAATTTGTATGAATTGTATCCCATGTAGGCATTTAATAGTTTCAATAGTTAGCTAAGCTTTAATGAAACACATCCTCGTTTTGCTCATTAGTCTCGATAATAATTCGCTTCAATATTATAGGGCTCCTGAGCTTGTTACAAGTTTATCTGTAGCGCAAGTCTAGCATAATAGTTATCTTCAGATGATTTGCTAACTTCATACTTATTACGTTACAGTAGATAAGTAATAAATTCCCTCACGCATCTCATCTCATCATCATAGCGCTCTTTGTATCGAAAATATTATTTTCATCCATCACGATATTGGAAATTCAAGTTAATTACCATGTATTAATCCTCTCGCTCTCATACGGTCTGTCTGTAGCATTATACAAGGATCCATTTCATACATAAAAATAAATGCACTTTTGAAGATCATACTTGATAACTTACTGACTCAAATAAAAGTATGTTTTTTGTAAATTTTAATACCATTGTGTATTTATTGAATGTTTAAATATTATTTTTTGGAATGTGCAAATTGTTTCTCCGATTCCCGATCGACAATGACGGCCAGAACCGACCATGCAATATGCATAAGATAAATATTGCTTCATTACATAAAATTATTATTGGAAACCTCAAATAACATTTTCTTTTACCTGAAAAATATTTTTTCAGATTTATTTAAATAATATGCGTGGAAAGAACAAAATCTTTATGTTCCAATGTGTCGTATGGAGTCTCATCGCACAAATACTATTAAAATCGTTTGAATTCTACGTTAAAAACAGAGACGACCAAATGTGGATTTCCGATTCATTGATTCAGAGCGCTGAGAAAGTAACGCTTGGGTACGCTTTGAACAAATGTGGCATAATTCGCAATTATTCCTGGAAAGCCGGCTTCCGTAGTGGCCACCTGCTCAATGCATAACGGACTACAACGGTTTTTGCACAACTAGGCCTTGGCTTGTCACTAATCGTCACGTTCGACAATCCACTGAAGTTTCTAATTGTTTTCGCTTCGGATCTAGGTGAATGATTACTGATGTTTTCTCAAGAAGACCGGTCACAATAGCTAATTGTGAGGTTTGTGACTGAGCATTGAAACGGTTGGAATTTTCTTGTCTAGCGGTGCAGTGCAACCTTCAACCCATTTGAGTGTCTACTAGATTTTTTGTATGTCTCAACGAGTTTCTTGTTGGAAGATTCATTTGTTTGGGTTTGTTACTAATTATTTAAATATTTGAGGTGATAATTTGGGGTTTAAAATTAAAGGAACAAGATTGGTTATTTTTACAAATATGTATAGATTTTATTGTACATATGTACGCCTACACAAATATTGTAGGTAAGTTCTTAAATACATACCTATGTTGTACAATAGTATCTCATAAGTACTACCAAAAACGTCCTACTTAGTAGATATTCATAGTTTTAATTATTTTTAGTAGGTAGATATAGAATAAAAATAGAAATGCGATCCATACTAAAAACATCAAAACATAACCTCAAACTTTTTTGAATGAATCACACTTCACTGTAGTACCAACATGATAAAAAAAACTTATCAACTTTGATAAACTTTGTTAGAAAAACACTTTTAGTAGGTAACGTATTGGAAAATAAAGAAATAACAAAGTTCTTATAAGTAGAATATCCCATTTAGATGGCATTTGTTCATTAAAAACAACGAATAAAGTTGTGTAAAGTTCCGAACTAACTTACCTGTTATAGTTGCCAACAGAACCGCCAAAGCAACCACACCTGTCGCTCTTACACGCTTGGACCTCATCTTGTCTCTTTTCAACACGCTAAGGTTTGCGTCCTCGTAAACAATAAAAACAACAGAAAATTCAAACTCCTCAACGGATTGTCTTTTGAAACAATAAACAATTTCACTCGCGTTTCTACTACACCTTTACGAACCGTATCTTTCAATCTAGATAATAAATCCACAAATACCACAAGAAAAGTTAAATAAAATTATGAAATTACATTGAGAAAAGTACTTTTTAGATGATCACTCAAGTCCATGATGATGAAGATTTAAATGTGATTAGAATAGTCCGAAGTTAAATTACAAAACTTGTTTCGTGCGTTGAGCTGGGGCGGTGCGCGCGAGAAGCATACGTCCACTCTCGTCAAGCGCCAGGCCGTACTGCCGCGATGGAGGCGACACGCTAGTGTGACGGGCGTGCGCGGAACTACGGAGCGTCGCTCGTATCGCGTGTGGTTGTGTTCTCGTGAGATAGAACATGCAAGGATCAAAACTAGTTGCTCATACTTTATTAGGTTATTAACCAAGCTATGTAGCCCTGCATCAGTGCATTTTTATTACATTCATACTGACATTCCAAGTTCATTTCTATTCATTTGCTTTTTATTTCTTTCACTGGAATTTATATTTTATTTCATAAACGTACAACAGTTTCCTTATTATTTTTATATTATTTGTAAAGTCTAGTCGTCTCGGTGAGTTCTGAAACGTAGCTGTAATTTCCATAAAAGTAAGTTTGTATTACGGTCCACTTAATTTTGTAACAAGCTGAGGTTTGTATAATGCAATCGTGACGATTCAATAGGCTCTCTAAACGACTAACGGGAGGCTGGTTAGTGAACAATGAACTGATGATAAATGATGACGAAAGTAGTGGTAACGAAATAAAAATGGCAGTGACGGTAGAGATCCACACTTATTTTTCTGGTTACTTAATACTTAATTAGATTAGGTTAGGTCTGTTAGAAAAAAAAACTGTAGAAAATTTGGAAATAAGCATCAATAATGATTTAACCAATACACAAGTCAAAACTTCTCTCCTGCCACCAGTTTCTACTTCACCATGATTATAACTGAACACTAAGAAAGAAAATCACCAATTTAAGGACAGCACAAAATAATTATTCCAGCCTAAACAGAAATATGCCCAAACTCCCGTAGGAACAAGAATTACCATTCGAAGAGCGTCTAATAAAATGTCAAAAAAAAATTAGCGAAAAAAATCCGTTGGCGCTGGCGTCGATACATCGGCACCTGTGACTGATTACATAACGCGGCATGAATAATACATGATCGTTGGTACCGAGGTACCTACTGCTAATACCCGGTACCACGGTACCGGTCACGAAGCACGAACCTCCGAGACCTCGATGAAGCTTCTATTGTAATCCTATACTATGGTTACGCGAATAATTATAATTATTTGACGACTGAATGAATAGAAATCGGCAATTATTTCAGGAAAAGCCAAAAAAGAAATCAACGCTACGTCACGTCTTTTATCAACGAAGGGTTAGACACATTACGGCACGTAATGCCGGTTTTTAATGTAGACCCACTTTTCACCATTTGTGTTTTAAGTCCCATGTAATAGGGGGTGAGCCTATTGCCATATACTGGGCTCATATGCAGACTCAGAGCTACTACTGAGAATTTTTTCGAAAAGCCGGTCTTTTTAGACCAGAATATTCTGTAACTGTCAATTCGAATCATTCGAAGTGTACTACATCGCATTCTCGCCTGTAATTGGTCGAGATTATTCTCACAACCAATGACATCGCAGACCGCGATGGCACTCACTGTCAAATGTTTCAAATTGACAATTACAGAATAGCCTAGCAGACTATTGTCTATTCTACAGTAACAAACACGGGTATGTGTACCGGCTGAGACAAACATAATCCGGTCTTAGGTTCTCGGTTTTGTGAACTTGCCAGGTCTTAGGCATACGTGGAAGTGCGTAACGGGTCTAACAAAGCTTTTAACACGCCTTCAAGAGCTCCATTGTGAGCTGAAAGCCTGCGTTAAAACCGAGACAGACTCAAGAATCAAGATATTCGTTCTTACATTATGAATTTAATATGAGTGATATTTTGAGGGTATATATATATTTTAGTATAGAAGTGAACGGCAGGTTTTTTAAGCAGATATAAGACCTGAAATGTTACAGCAAAATAGTTAAAAATATTCTCACTGTAGATATATTTTTTTTTTCTATATTTAACTTATCTATAAAAAAAATATAACAGAAAAATGAATTTTAACACTGTTTACTCACGCATATTAATGGAGAAAAACTCTACTAGTTTCGACAGACAGAGGGACTTTCCATCATGGGCAGCCGTGTGCAGATGCTCCTTGATTTTTAATTAATTTAGTCGTATTATTCGATAGTATGTCTCACAATAGTTATTATAAAAATCTACATTATTAATTTCAATATCGCTCAACCAAGATGATACATTTAACATACCTGTACCTAATCCTATAAAAACGTTTTGTTTAAACCTAATTTCTAACACAGAGAAACATGGAATCCCAAAGACACTACCCACGAAAGCTAGGCTAGCTCAGACAAAAGCTAGATTATAATACTCTACGCATTGATAGTATTGAACAAAGCTTCAATAGTTGCTGATAACGGTATTGAAACACGCTATTTCACGCCTCACCGGAACGTTTAAACAATATTTGTTTTGCCATGGTGGTAGTGGCGTGCTACAATGACAGTCATTGCTTGTATGCTTGTATTATCGGCTAACTGTACACAGTACTTAGTGAACACATGCAAGTGAAGTAATAACATAAGCCTCGTTCATTTACGTATCTTGTCAGTGGGACACAAATATTCTAACCTATATCATTTAAAAGTATCATTGTGACAAAAATAAAATCGTAACCAAAATGAAACCCGTAACAAAACATAACACAAATAAAATATGTGGCTTTTCGGTTTCATCAATCATCGATTTACGATATTGTTTTAATCGTCTTGAATATTGTGCATGACAAATGGCAACTTTCACATAATAAGTTCGTTTATAAATTTTATTTTATTCATTATATAATATTTCATGTTCTTGGTGAAATCAGCTTTTATTACGTTAATAGGCCATTAGCAAATTGTTTTAAAAAAATATTACACTATTCTATTTCATAAATAGAGTACTAAATTATGGTGATTTTAATTAAATAACCTTAACATACTCACAAACGTATATTTTCATGAAACAATATTTCAGTTTCACACAATTTCAGTATCACTTTTCTTTTTAAAGCGACACTATATCTGACAACGTAATCTATAATGAGGGTACTTTATCAAACGCCTGCGCAATTTCAGAGAAATCAGGTGAAAGTTAAACGCAACGTCAAAGTACATTTATTTTTAAATTCAGGGCAATTGATAGCAATTATTTTGATATTTTACACTGACTCATTGGTCGAATTCGTCACAAGTGGCACTGCCTTATAGAGATTCGATTATAGATGTTCGATTCAGTTCACAAATTTGTTTTATTACAATTAAAAAATTCTCATTATTATTATTCATTATAGGAATCTTAATTTCGCGTGCGATGTGACAGATAGCTATAATGAAATAACTTAAATAAATAGGGAACCGCTTTAAATTTTCCATTTTTTAAATCAGGTAATATATCCAAAACCGTCTGAAAAATACTATGCTGAAAACCGCATCAAAATCGGCTGAGCCAAACTCGAGGTAAACGCGCATATACATACAGATCAAACTGAAAACCTATTTCATTTTAAATCGGTTATTAAATAGCCATATTTTTTTATCCGTCTTAAGTAAATAAACCACTTTCTGTATTTTCATAAACCTTATTATGATAATATAAGGAATGATTATAAGTAACATTATGGCACCTATTGTTAAAATAAAAATACAGGTTCTTCTTTGAACCCGCAGCCACCAAACGTAACTGTAGAAGCCGTTAGTAAAAATATTGTATTGTAGGAACCATAATGAAATCAATTTATCCGTCATTTCATTACATTGTAATCAATTAATTACGCTTTGTTCGGCCAATTACTTAGCTTAATTTATTAGATATGCTTAGGCTTTGTGTCAATGATTTTTCGGTAAAGATTACATACGATATTTTTAGTCCGTCAGTTAGATAATGTAAAAACATTAGAGACATATATTTTTATTTAGTCACTAGCTACTTCTGCGCGGTTTCACCCGCACTGCTCGGTTCCTATTGATCGTGTTGTGATGTTTTATAGCCTTCCTCGATAAATGGGTTATCCAACACAAAAATAATTATTAGATTCGGACCAGTAGTTCCGGAGATTAGCACGTTCAAACAAACAAACAAACAATCAAACAAACAAACTCTTCAGCTTTATAATATTAGTATAGATATAAGAAAACAACACTTAAATAAAACGAATCAAAGTATAAAAGTGAGAACTAATCACATCACTTTTGAGTACGTACACAAAATTGACGCCCCGCGTCATATTCCAAATCAATACATCGTCGAAAGTACTTAAATAAAGAAAAAAAAATTACGTGTCTTAGGTTTTATAAGAAAACAACACTTAAACTTAAATAATGTCCCATACGGACATTAAAATAAAAAATAATCATCTACCCTATTAGTTATACATATGTAAGATGTCTCAACGAATAACAAATATGATTTTCTATAAAAGTCACTCTTGTACTCGCAAATAACTCACAATACACGCTTGACTTGACATCTTATTTCCAATATTCTAATATTCAGTCTTTGACGTATTTCCATATAAATATATCAATCACTCACTTATGTTATATCTTATCAGAATCAGAATGTATTCACAGGATTTTGAACTAAGATAGACTTACTTCTTTAGTACTTTTAACATTCGAATACAACTTTAACACGAGATTTTTATTTATATCTCAGATTCATCAACAGCCTAATAAGTGACCACTGCGGACCAAAGGCCTCTTCTCACACAGAAAAGGTTTGAGCAAGTTGGCAATTACTAACTTATAATTAGAAATTATAAGCTCAGTTTTCCTCACGAGATTTTCCTTCACCGTTAGTGAGTGGTGTCTAAATAATTGTAGTAAGTACATATAGCTGAACATATTACATGTCTTCCTTAGGAACCTTCAACAACTTTAAAAATGTCAATATATAACTTGAATTATATCTAGAAAATCTTCTGGTAAAGAGACAAAATCTAGACCAAAATCTAGTACTCAGTCTCATAGGTACGACCAGTACATATTATAGTAACTAGACCGACAAAGTGTTATTATCTTTTTCTCCGTAAATACTAAACACTGACATAAATAGAAGAAGTTTGCAGAAATCGTTTTAACTTTTTTTATAACTTGATACACTTACCTTCTCAGAGATTTTCCATCAAAAAGCCTATTACTGGATCGAGGCCGACTATTATCTTGCTTTTATTTTTTACAAGTTTTTTATGTTTCCTCTGTTTAAGATCCAAGTAGATCTTGGCATTTTTGTGCACAATCTAACTTTATTTTCTACCCTGAAAATGTTTCAGCATACAATTATTAATTCTATTGCATTTGATAAAGCCTTCATTATTTTATTCATCAAAATATGTATTTATTCATAATTTGGTTTTGGTGCTATACCAACCAACCTTTATACCAAAAAGATAGACTTTTAAAAGCCTAAAACACAAATAAACAGGAAAAAAACAGCAAAAGACATTTAACAAAATAAAAAGCCACAATTAAAACAATTGACAAACTCGACGAACGAATGGACAGAAAACGTAATACGAGTATCAGTTACTTTGCCAACCGGCCACAATGTACACGCATTTTCGATTTCCCCAAATGGTAATAGAGTAAAAAATAGGCCCCGGGTTATTCGGATAAATTAATTGAAAAGGGATCAGAACTGACCCTTGTTTTGACTGCACAAATAGAATTAAAGTACGCCCCACGTACTGATATTGAGAGGTCGATTAACAGAACAAATAAATTTGATACCTATATGAATCGGCTACACATGGTAGGGCGCACCTCTTTCGTCAAACGTCCAAATATACGAACTGCGCCGGTTACCTTTATACACAAAATAAATATTATCCATCTACACATTATCGTAGCTTGCTACCCTTTTATCGTAACTTGGTATAAAGTGAAATGCTTCTAAAGACTGCTGCTGTACTATCATTAGTACAAAACATTCTACGTACTAGTCATCTTATTGGAGACCTGTGGAAACTGTCTATTGGTCTTCTATTACAATAGGTTTTTTGAAGTTATAGGCATTATAAATTCTCATATTTACTATTTTTTTACAGTTCATATGTTTACATATTATTATACAAATAATAAAATATAGATATGGGATTAAGATATATTTTATTCTTGGAATTTATTAATGATTCGATAAGTCTGTGTAGTTGAGTGACACAAATAGACTTGTTTTTATAATGAGCAGAAATATTAATTACTCTCATACTGATAACCTTTGCCAATACTTTGAGTCTGTTGCTCATTGTAAAGCTAATTTGATTAAATATAGAAATCCCTTTATCAACATAAGCCTAAAGTATTTCTTGGTCCCACCATCCATCTATAAAAATATGGCCATACAAATAAAGACAACCAGTGATAACAAAACAGATGTAAGTAAATATTTTGTTGAAAAAAAAGAAAACTGACTCTAAAAAAATCTGTGAAATTGTATTGAAAGAAAAATTAAAGGAAATACTGTAAGTACACATATTGCATCTACAAAACAATCACTTCAATATGCTGAATCACATCAAGCTTTTCTTCAAAAAACTTACTTTCATGCTCTTACTATTGCCGAGCAGCTAAACCCTTAACTCCCTCCAATCAATACGAGATACTCGTACAGTAACTCCGATATTAAATACAGTCCTACGAAAAAATCGTCAACAAGATAAAAGTAACAAGTCTCAACTAGCCACGGTCTCCATGACAGCACAACAGAGGGTACTCCTACCCCCAACCCGTCCCGTCAGATTACTCACACTCCAGCAACTTGATCCGAACATCCCACCTCATATCGTTAAGGTACACGAATATTATAACAAAATTCTAAATATACCAATATGGTACGGTGATCATGCATGAAATTAAACGATGATAGCAGTGCTCGCCGTGTGAACATGATAAATGGTTGCGAATTTGATCGAAATGCCTAACCTCGCGAGATGCGCGGAGATTGAGATTTAAGGAAGTTGAGACATTTATCGTGTAAGCCAAAAATCTAATGGTTCTTATCACATTTGGGTACAACAGGTAGCTGAAGAAAAAGTAGTATGTATATCAAGATCATTTCTATGTTAGTAAGTTGTAGATGAGTTCGTCGTGATTCTGAACTAAAGAATTTTAGGGTAATCTTTACTTAATCCGTTCCATAGTTTTATGCCTCTTTGTGCATACATACATAACCTCACACCTGTCTGCCATGGGTGTAGGCAGAGACAACACCAATTACTACGAATCTTACATACCTCTTTCGCTTCCTCAACTGTCATCAGTCTTTTCATGCATGCTCGTCGGTTAAGGGTATTTTAAATTGGGCCCTTCTTTAATATATGTATCACCAATCTGGTCGTCTCTTTATATGAGATCTTTATTATTCTTTCCATGAATTAGTTTTCTATTTCTCATTTTCCGTCCAACTACGAAAGTAGATAATAAACAATCTTAAGTTCGTCATCTCAGAATGCAATAAAAGCAAAACTTTCCAAAAAAGTGACTTCCATTACTTATCTTGACGTAATAAAGATCCCACGACCAAGAACTAACAACTCAACACCTATGGAAGCCATTCAATTATTTTAACACACTCAATTAATTCAACAATTACATTTTTTGAAAAAAGAATAATGGTAGCCTTCGTGTTATCTGTTGAATGCTGAGTCAGAATTCAGAAAGGTCGTTGCTCCGTAGTCTCGTAGACACGGCTACGCATTGAGCTATACACCACCAGGCTATTATGGTCTCGCTTTGTATGATCTTTACGAACATTCGACGATCAGCTTATACTGGATTTGTGTAACTGATGTGGGACTATGTACAAAGAATAACAACCGTCTCGGGGGGAGGATGGTAATAAATCAAGTGACGTCATAAATAGGGAGGAACTCTCGTTGTCGGTAAGTGTCGCGTTTTCCGACTCATAACGTAGGCCTAATGCAGTCTCGCGAATGTTGGTATGTAAGGGTTTCTTCGATTGTCGGGGAGTTACTTATGATTGTGTGACTGCGCGAATGTGTGGTCTTTTTGTTTCGACTTGCTTTGGGAAGTTGGAGAAGTGTCGTGGCAATTTTAAAAGAAGTTGTGTTGGTGTTTTTTTTTTATAAAGTGTCTATAACGAACCTTGGTATAGAGGGACTAACAATAAAATTAGAAGTAGAGGACTAAAAAATAACGATTATCTAGCCATAGGTAAAGTGAACCTAAGTAGTGTAAGGACTTCTTTGCTTCTTTTCTGCTTAAGTGTGGTATTTTATGTTTACTAATTAATTTTACTTGTGAGTTGCAAGTTCCTACAAAATAAAACACCGCCCTACACAATTCTGTGTCATAAAGTACATAATATACATAATTATCAATTTGCATTTTAAACCCGTCAATATCACTTTATTTATTTTATTTATTTTATTTATTTAGAAAACCAACAGCGATACATATAATACATTACAAAGAAACATTTACAGTTTAGTAAGGCTAATAATAGGTTTCCCTGCTTAACTAGTTAGTATAATTATCATGCGAACGGACTTTAAACAATATTTAAAATAAGGTTTTAAATTTTAAGTGAAAGTTACTTATATATTATTGTGAAAAGGATATCACATTATTAATTTAATCATATCATAAATTAAACAATGTAAATATTTTATGGTGAATGGAACGTTGTTGCTTGCTAGTCGTTTTTATTAACAATAATCTTTTTAACCTGGGCTTTAAAACTAGGTTTTGTGCAGTTAAATACATCAACTTGAGAGAAGTCATTGTTGTACGATCGTGCAATTCGAGCAAGTACACAATTACTAGCATAGTTAGTCGCATGCCTAGGTACATGCAACATTGGCGTATGGCGAGTGCGTCGCAGGGGAGCGTTAAATTTGATCTGTGATAACAAATCCGGACAATCCAACCTGCCATTCAGTATGTCGTAAAGTACACACATGTCCAACATTTTACGTCGTTCCTCAAGTGTCAACAATCCATGTATCCTACAGCTATTTTCGTATGACATTGGAGGTTTACGGAGGCGGTAATTAAGATGATTTATAAATTTTTTTTGAACCCGTTCTATTTTGTTTTTATATATTATATATTGAGGGGACCATATAGGACATGCGTATTCCAGAACGCTGCGAACATAAGCAAAATATACAGATTTAAGGGCTTCAATGTTTTTAAATGCCTTGCAAGATCTCAGAACAAATCCTAAACTTTTGTAGGCTTTGCTAGTAATAAGGTCTATGTGATTTGAAAATGTCAGTTTACTATCAAACATGACTCCCAAGTCTCGAACTATCTCAACTTTATCAATAGTTATTGCATTAAATTGGTATGAGTACGTTATTGGGTTCTTCTTACGTGTGTAACTGATGCATTGACATTTAGTGACATTTACTGTAATCTTATTTCTAGTGTAATAGTCATGCAAACTGTTAAGGTCCTGTTGGAGAGCTGTACAGTCATCAGCTGAAGTTATTTTATAAAATATTTTTTTATCGTCAGCGTACATCAAATGTTCAGAGTGTTTAAAAGAGTCAGTAATATCGAATAAATATGCGTTATAGAAAAGAGGTCCCAAATGGGATCCTTGTGGCACACCGCTAGGTATTTCAATAAAGTTAGAACGGAAACCACCTAATACCACAGCCTGTGACCTTTTAAATAAATAAGATTTAACCCAACGAAGGAGATCGCCGCGAATACCTAGTCTATATAATTTGCTGAGCAGGATGCTGTGATCCACACGATCAAAAGCTTTTTCAAAATCTGTGTAGATCACATCAACCTGCCCACCATTTTCTGTATTTTCAAGGATAAAGTTAGAGAAGCAAGCAAGATTAGATACACTCGAACGCTTTTTTAAAAAACCGTGTTGCTTATAAGAAATACCTCTGAGAATGTAATTATATATAGCATTGTACACAAGCTTTTCAAATACTTTGCCCAACGTATTAAGTATAGAAATACCTCTGTAATTTTCTATTTTTATTCGCGAACCCTTCTTATGTATGGGAATTATAAGTGCCTTCTTCCATTCATTTGGAAACGTACCTTCTCTCAAAGAGAGATTAAATATGAAACTAATCGGGTGTGCTAGAGACTTTGCGCAACCTTTCCAAAATAGTGGTGGTATTCCGTCGCACCCAGGGCCCTTATCCGTACCTAACGAGCTCAGCGACTTCTCCACGGTCGATGGAGTAAATTCTAGATCGGTTATAATATCGACACAACCGTCCTCAACTTCTGTGTCTCCAACACCAGCTTGGTTATAGTCTGAGGGTTCTCCAAAAACATCATGAAAGAAGTCGCCGAAGGCCTCGCAAATGTCTTTTCCGTCTGTGTAGTTTACGTTGTTACGGGACAACATTTTGGGATAACTAGATCCTCCACGCAAATTTTTAATATAGGTCCAGAACTTTTTAGGATTCTCTTTTAAATCGTTTTCGGTCTCATGTAGGTATTTACTATAACAAAGCTTTTGAACATGTCGCTGCCTATCTCGCAGCATTGCAAACTCATCGCGATCGAGCAAGTTACCGAAACGTTTCCAACGAGAGTGTGCCCTACTTTTTTGTTTTATAATTTTTATAAGCGAGTTGCTATACCAAATGGGGTATCTGCGAGAACCCACTAGTCGGCTGAGAGGTACGTGTTCATCAATCCCTGTTTGAATGACCTCATAAAATCCATGAACAGCGCTGTCTGTTGATTTTTTATCGAACGATGAGTGCCAGTCAATTTTAGCAAAATAATTATTTAATGCGTTGTAATCGGTTTTACGATAATTACGTCTCGGTGCTGACAACTCACGAAATGGAGAAATTTCAAGGTCAGGAATTTCTATAGATAACACTGGATGGTGATTGTCAACTTTTGTTAGCGGATGGATACATTCGTTTATGTGTAACAGCAAGTTAGAAAATGCTAAATCAAGTGTATGGCCCTTGTGATTAGAAAGCGTATTGTATTGCGTTAATCCCAAAAAACATAAATCATTCACCAACCGCATACCCGCATTTTGTACTTCAATGGTACCTTGTTTTAGAAAAGTTGGCCCACCCACATTCCATTTAATGCACGGTAGATTAAAGTCTCCAATTAGTATATAATTATTATTTTTTGTCTTGTGCGACAGCGAATTTGCAACACTCTGCAAAACGTAATTTACATCAGCCGCTATCCTATGAGCGTCTGGCGGTACGTAAACAACACTCACATAAAGATTAGCCGATGTGGACAGGGCACGGCCAGGTATTATTATAGTCAGAAGTTCCGTACCAATGGTATTAGGTTCACACTCGTTGCACCATGTTCCCAAATCATGTCGCGCGAGTATCATTACACCTCCACCAGACGATTTGCCAGTGGCGGCGAGGTCGCGGTCCTTACGGAATACGTCATACCGAGGATCACAAAATTCGTTATCAAAAATACCGCCGTGGAGTCAAGTCTCCGTCATGATAAAGTCGTAACTATTGCCTAGCATGTTTTGACGAAGTTGCGTCATTTTAGTTCTGAGACCTCGGCAGTTCTGGTAATAAATATTTAAGTTAAGGGGCTGCATTGTTGTAAATAACTCCTACTAAAAACATACCCAAATAATCTGTATAAAAGGGACACAATTGGCGGTATGTAGTAATACATAATTGGCACGACATCACTAGAAATAAAATGTAATTCACATTTATTATTATATTATTATAAGTAGGCTGATTCATTTTTAACATAATAAGGTAAATATCGATGTATGATAACCAATCGGTAATAATTAAACTACGAAGCGGGTAAGCCGGCACTGACTCGAAAGCGGACGTTAGAAAAACATTATGTATAGTACGTGCGCCACAAATAGGTGCAACCCTAACATGTGTAACTAAATCACCACTTTGCATATCAAAAATAATGTCGAATACTTTTAAAATAAATATAATTAACCCGATATTAATATTTGTCAGCAAATATTTATTAGAGAAACAATATGATAGACTTGAGTAAATTTTCCGGTATTTTGTACTTTCAAAAGACACACCATCATTCAAACAAGTCAAAGAGTGTTTAAATATTATCTGTAAAGTTAACGTAACGCTAACGCAGCACACCAGACCATACAAGACGAGATAACGCAAATATGATGTGCACCCAAAGTATCGCACCACTCCACAGCGCATCTCCCCTACACACCCGCCACTAGCCACACACTCACACACGCGTTGATCGAGCGTACAACACCCAACATAGATCTCATTAGATTTAGACTTGACAAACGCCAACATTAAACACACAACTCCGTTCCATAGTAAGTTAATCAAACAATCGTTAGAAAATACATTATAACTAAGCACACATAAACGAGACAGAAAGTTAATAAGAGTAAACCATACGAGTAGTAGGAAATTATCTCCTAGATGATTTTTCTTAGATCCTCCTCGTCCGAAATGAAGATAATTGGAATTGTTACCGCTTTCCTTACATAAATCCTGCAGTTTTTTGTCCATATATACTGATACTCTTTTATATTGGCAATTTCTTTGGTCTTTTTCAAAAGATTCTTGTTGTACAGCGTTAGATGCTCATTAATATAAACTGGAACTATACTACCTTGAATATCCAGATCTTTTGTTGATAAACGGCGCTTACGAGCTTGAGAAATAATGTTGTCCTTAAGCTGGCGGGTTCGCAGTTTTGCCACGATATTTCTTGGCCTACCCTGAACCTTAAGCTTTGGGGTCACTCTGTTCACTTGAAGGATGTCATCACTTCCCATGTCAATTTCAGTGCGTTTACCAATGTTTAAAATAATGTCATTCAAGTTTTCATTGTCCCGTTCAGGTATACCAACGATTTCCACGTTAAGTAGCCTGTCCCTTTGTTCATTTGCATTGACATCAGTTCTTAATTTTCTATTCTGCACCTTAACTTCTTCCAGCTCTGTTTTCAATTGATGTAGATTTTTAATTTCTTTTTTTTGAATTTCTAGTTTCTTTGCTACATCGTCATATTCGTCACTATGATGTTGCATTGACTTTTTTAGTGACGTGATATCCCCCTCTGCCTCAGTTTGTCTGTTTTCCAACCTGCGGACAGTTTTCTTCAGTTCCGAAAGTTCGTTTCCAATACTGGTGATTTCTGATTTCATTTCTTGTGCACTTTCATTCAAGCTTTTCAACGTACCATTCATTTGTGAAATATTCTGCCCGAAATCCATTTTCCATTCATTTAGTGTCGTCATAATCTTTTTGGTGAAATCTTCAAATGCATGTGTGAACTCGTCATTATGACCACGCTTGCGAGTGCGACGATTAACATTCATCCTGAAATCTTCAGCTGAGTCTTCCATTGAAAGATCGGAGAGATCTGGGGCTGAAATGGCGCGAGCATTTGGCGATTCAGACATTTTGCTGTCTATGCGTTCCGTGGTCTGTGGTCAAGAAGACAAGACTGCACTGAGTCACGCCGAAAGTTGCGCTTGGATTTTGAATTTTGAGCTCTGGGTTGTATGATATAATTTTGATTGATAGATTAAAATATGACTTTATTATTTTGTACGAGAAATAGTGAGCGCGTCCGTTCGCATCGGCTCGCAACGAGATATAGAGCCATGGTGTTCTAGAAAGGAGTAGGCGTCCCCATTTACTCTGACGTCAGTACTGCAACACTATCCATTGATTTTATTAAACAAAGGAAAGAATACAATCCGTGCTTGTTTTATATTCCACCTACCTCAATAACACTCTTACCTAAACCTGTCTAGCTTTTAATCCCCGAAGGGGTAGGCAGAGGTGTTCAAAAAATATACAACGCAAGAAACACCAACTTTTTTCTTAGCTTATTGTCATATTCCGGCAGCATATCCAAACTCCGTGTGTTCTTACTGCAAAATGGTCGAAAATCATGAAAAAATTCCAACAATACTTTGATCGACACAGAATCGAACCTGAAACCCTTCACTCGGCAGTAGTCTTTCAATAACTTGACTGAGAAGGCAGTATTCTTACCAATACTATACAATTTATTTATAGCTAAACAAGCAAGTACTAACATCTAGATAACCATGTATTAAGGTTAGGTTATTTTTATCGGCAAATTATATCAGCTTTCCTTCGTAGGTAACTATAATTACATAGGCTTTTGTAGTACCCTGTGTTATTATTGAGTGTTAGAGTATAAAAATAAATAGTTACACTTTAGTATTAGATTATTCCGATTAGATATAATTAACTCCTAATAATGGACTATAATTATAAGCAAGGGACCTATTAATTTAGTTGTAGACAGTTATTGTTCCATGAGTATCACGATTTACTTAGGTAGGTGCTTATTTTTTTAAGGCCTTGTGTTCGTCTAATAAAGTGAAACTATGAAAAACTAAGGTATCGCATGTGATCCCTAGATTGGATGAAATGTTAAGACTTTTCGACTCTATACTACTACTCTACTCCGGGGTTGGTCCACTAAGAGGACCCAGTACCTCCTTTAGGTGAAGACGGTGACCACCAGGGAGGTTTTAGAAAAGTAAAATAATGACATTTCGTCTTTAAATAATTATAATAATTAAATCAGATGAAGTTCGCTACCTTAGGCAAATGTGGCAAAGTACCTATTGAGAGGAATTTAAAAATAGTGAATATATCATAAAATACACCGTAACTTAAGAATAAAGTAATATGCGTAAAATTCCTTTTTTTAGACTACAATTTCAGTGGCACAGGTAAAAAACGCTCTTAAAGTAGGTTCATAAAGTTGGTAGGGAAATAAAGCAGGAAACTTATTTTATACACTCGTGAGCACAACAAAGCAAACCGAGGCAAAAATGTGACTTATTAAGCCAACAGAACCTCAAAGGAAGGCCGTAAACTACATTTTGTATTTTTTTCAGCTTCCTTTTATTACCAAAAGCATAAAATAAAGATGTAGTATACTGGGCAAAAAGCTAACGTCACGCAGTGTTCCCAGGCGGTCACCCATCCAAGTACTGACTGCGCCCGATGTTGCTTAACTTCGGTGATCGGACGAGAACCGGTGTTTTCAACATGGTATGGACGTTGGCAATTAAGTATCTCAAATTATCCCTCGGTACCGTACTATATTATTACAAAGGTTTAAATAATTATGTTATTTTTATTGGAAACAATTATTTTGAATACAATGTCAAGTAGTAGTTTATGATTATCATACTGTTACAGTCGTTACTTAATAATGATACCTAATACCTATTATAATGATGCCTCGTAGAACAGGAAATAATTACCTATATTAATACAGAAATCTTAGTTTTTTTTTTTCACTGTTGAAAAGGGTAAATATCACACTTAAGAAAAATATCAACTTACATCATACTGAAAAAAAATTGCAAAAAGTCAACGTCACGCAGTGTTCCCAGGCGGTCACCCATCCAAGTACTGACTGCGCCCGATGTTGCTTAACTTCGGTGATCGGACGAGAACCGGTGTTTTCAACATGGTATGGACGTTGACGTTAGTAATGGTAAATATTGTGTTCTGGTTAAACCATATGTACCAACCTATGTAAAATGAAATACTTACCTAACATACGCTTATCAAATATCTTTTTTTGTCTTTGGCCAACGAAACAAAAATTATAAAAATAATTGTTTAATAAAAACAATATTAAGGAAATATTGAGATTTTTTACCGTCTAACAGTCAAGTGGTAAGCTTAGGTAAGTAAGTTCTAAATTAAACCTTATCCCAAAGCCTTTGCTACTTAAAAATACATAAACATCCAACAATTCCTTCCAAACCCACGTCCCAGTCAGTTAAATTAAAAAAAAAAAAAACAACCCAAAAAATGTGCACATGGCGAAGACAATACGCAAAATAACAAAATTCCGGGACGCCATGCGAAAACAACAGTTTCAAATTCTCTAAGCTGTGTTTCGTTGCTATTTCCAATTCGTACGGCGCTTCGCAGTCCATTATTCACATTTCATTTGGTAGTGACACGCGGACTGGTGTACTATGTGAGTATTTGCGACGGCCCATGCCAGGCTCGCATGTCACTCACATTGCCGCTGACTGCCATTTTATTTTGTTTAGCTTCTCAACTTCTGTTTCATTATATGTATGATTGGTAATGGTTCTGTTTGTTGTGATGTGGGTAATGTTAGAGAGTAGATTACAATGGGTACCTTCAACCGCATCTTTTTGTGTCAGAGATTTTCGGTGTCTGCAAGTTTTACTCAGTGCGAAACTGTAAAAGAATTCCTGTTTCAATGGCTCCTTGCATTTATGGTTTGTCTGGCGTAATTAGGAAAAGTTCCCCTGTTTCACGGGATTCCATGGCCTATATACTTAAATTACTCATATGAGTACATAGATATCCCTAATAATATATCCCTCAAAATGAAAATGTAAAACCAGCAAATTATAACAGAAATATCTGCTATCGTGCCTAAGATTTAATGTCCCAATGAAAGTTATTATTACAAGACAGAATTAAGAACATATAAGCTTATCCAACCTAACAAGAATCACACATCACACTATCGATAATCTCCAGAGACAAGCCGAAGATAGCGGAGCTGTCTAAAATTACTCCAATATAGGCGATTAACAATTTGCAAGCTCAAGTAGCAGCGATATCACATTAGCATAGCACTAATAGGTCGGCACCTACACTCAATATATGCAAAGCAGTTTATAAAGTACGAGGCTATAGTATTATGTAGAATGGATAAACTTCTTCGATTAACTAAAGATATTCCATCTATACAGTAATAGGATATGACTAAGTCTTCACAAGGTTTTGGTAAATGATAAAAAATATATAACGCCCAAATCATCATCTTTCAAAGAAACTAACAATGGTTACGGTGTCCCCTATAAGTAAGGCGCGATAAAAAATTCAAGCCAGGTCACAAATGATATTAAATTCATCACGTCTTGCACATGCTATGCATTTGCATCTGTAGGCTAGACGTTGGCCCGCCTCCCAGAACCCAGCAATTCAAGGCATCGGCGACTTAAAGTCTAGACAAAGTCACTCAACCGTTTAGCTAGTACTTAAGCTCATATTAAATAGCTGACCAGCTTGTGGCGCCCGTGGCAGGATATTTACATTGTAAACATTGTTTAAAACAGGTCATGTTTGACTAAAGTAAGTATTTCAAGTTTCGTGTTAAGAATGCATCGATTCCCAGACAGACAGACAAAGCAACCCTTGCAAGCAATTATATCCGATAAGTGTTTAACATGGCAAACACTACAGGGCTTGAGGAATTATTTAGATGGAAAATAATAATCATCTCAATACTCTAGAACTTACTACAAGACTCATCAGCTGGACTTAATGCATTCATTGCTGAACAGTAAGCTTGCAAGCTTCTTCTAATCTTCAAAAACACGTATCGAATCCAAGTCCATACGAATCACCAAATAATGCTTCTAAAGAAACTTTCTGTCTCGCACAACACTATGGAATGAGCTGTCGTTGGCGGTCGGTATTTCCAAACCGACCTTCAAGAAAAGACCGTATTCATATTTCCTTTTTAAAAGGCCGGCAACAGATCTTGTGCCTTCTCTGGTGTTGCAGGTGTCCATGGATGGTGCTGAACGCTTACCATCAAAAGAACCATCTGCTCGTATTAACCGTATTCCATAAAAAAACCCACAGTAAATAAATACCATTCAATTACACGTTACGAAAATAGAAATAAAACTCGTTTGTGATTTTAGGGAGCTTGAAAAAGTTATGATTATTTTTGTAAACAATATCACATGAGACTCAAAGACAAGCAATAACCTACGGCTGGAGGCTGATTGATTTATTCGATTGAATAACTACGATAAGCTCAGTTGATTGATCGAGGGTTAATGTTTAATTAATTATTATGAAAACATTCAGAAGAGATCTCTTAATGACTTTCATTCCAATGGATGAATTAATGCGGGTTGAAGTACTTTTAATATTTAAACTGAAACATTTCTAAAGAAATCAATCAGATACCTATACCAACTGTATAAGTACAAGGCTTTATGCAAGAAGAGGTATTTAGTAAGTTGATTATAATAAAAATGCATTAGATAACGCTTGAAGATGACCCTGAATTTATTTTCCATTTTGATTGAAATTATTAGTAGTGGTCTAGAACTCTGCACCACCTGATTTATGGTACCTATTAAGATTGGGAATAAAAAAACTGTTTATTTGCAATACGATGTTAGAATGATAAGCTTCATTTATTTAAAGGTGTACAATAAAGGTTATTTATTTATTACTATACTCTTATTTGCCATGCCATAGCATGCCATATGCATATGCTCTGCTATGCTATGCATGCTATGCTATGCTATGCTATGCTATGCTATGCTATGCTGTGCTATGCTATGTATGCTACGCTATGCTATGCATGCTATGCTATGTTATACATGCTATGCTGCGTGAAACGCGTAGCTTAGCATAGCGTGTAGCGCGTAGTGTAGCATGGCGAGTAGCGCGTAGCGTGCGGTAGCATGTAGCGCGTCGCGTTTGGTAGCGTGAAGCGCGTAGCGTGGCATAGCGTGTATCGCGTAGCGTATGGTAGCGTGTAGCGCGGTAGCATTGTGTGTAGCGTGTAGTGTAGCGTGTAGCGTAGCGTGTATCGTGGCATGGCATAACAGCAACTCTTGCGAAAACATTACACATGAAAAGATTTTCCTGCACATATTTCAGTCGAATTTCAAAATTATCTTATTAATCCGAAAACTTATAGACTGAACTTCATACATATATATAAAATGTAAAATGTTTGTACGAATTAAATAAAACATAACAAAATTAAATTTAAAACGTAAAGAAGTAGGTAGTGCAGTCTCTATTCGTTGATTATGAGATAAATCAACAAATTGATTGATTTTGCAGCTTTTCCAGAAATGAGGCACTGGAATACTCGACGCCGCTCTCGCCGTTTAATCAACGTGGATTCTGCGGATTCATATTAAAATGAACCAAAAAATATTATAATTATTTCAGAGGGGCTATTTTTTCTCAAAACAGATTCACTCAATTACGTACTAATTTCATATTTTTATAACACCAACATACAGTTTTAAGGTGATTCATAAATGATAACTTGTGCTTTCAGGATTGAACTACTTTTCAAGCTCAAGCGATCTTTCACATGCTCATTACTCATAGAAAAGCGAAAATATCCAGTAGCAATATCATAAATCATGTCTACACGTTGAGTCATAAGTTCTAAAGCCTAACACATGTGGACTCAAGAATATACCTTTATATCCCCAGTGAGTTATAGAGGCAACCACAGCTCGTAAAACACTGACAAACACTACAATCAGATTTGAACTCCAAGTACCTTCGTATCTTCACCAACGCAGTCACAAACTAGGTTTTATTGTCAGATACCGAAATAAACTTACATTGTAACTACTAAAGTGCTAACTACTGGACGATATAACTTAGAACTCACCAACAACTGAAACACGCAAGCACCACTCATTCGGCTAAACATTTTAGTACAAAAAGTTTACTAATACGTGTTGCTATGATAAAATCTACAAGCGTTCTATTGTTACCTGGGACTACACAGTTGCAATCTGCGGTGCGAGCAGAAACAATTAAAACCTAACTTAGTTACGTGCAAAAGTACTCGAGACTGGAATGAAAAAGAATAATAGGAACTAGCAACTCTGACGAAGTTAAAGCCGGTAGATCTGATGCTGTAGTTAGTAGTAGCGCTTAAGTTTTCGAATACAAAGCTAAATGGAATAAATAAAACAGTATGATAACGTGAAACACAAATAAAACAAGTGAAGATGATTGATTACAAAAAAATGTCCGTAATCACTGGAAATTATAGACATGACTTGGCACCATATTATTAGATGTTACGATTAGGAAATTCTGATTACGCGTAGTTCTGTGTAGTATGAAAATAAATGACATATTCCTACGGTCAAGGTCGCTAAACTGACGCACTTATTACGATAAGAAACTTATATGTAACCTAACACCTAAAAAAAAAAGAGAAGAGAAATGAGTATACAAGTAATCTCCTTCTAACTTCTAATACGCACAATATGAAATAAGTACAAAAATAGCCAAAAAGTTTTCTCCGTATCCCACGCAACCTTGGCAGTCACAACAGCCAAAAACAATAAAATAAAAAGTTAATCAATACGATCACATTTAGACGGGGGCCTAGAAATTCGTAAGTAATTTCATTTCACGCGTATAATACTCGTTGGTCACGCGATACACGAAACGACCTACCACAAGGGTTGAGCAGTAAGTAACCAGGTCATTGCCGAGCTATATATGGGCTACCTGCCTCTGGCACATAATTTCTTTTGACCGATTTATCACACGCGCGCCGCTGACGTAGGGTTTATTAATCGATGGGACTACGGATAAGATATTGCTTGTCTTATGGAGGAAGATAGATAGAATAAATAAGTGTATGTTGGATGGTTTTCGCTTTATTTTCGGTTGCTCGTTGATCTAGTAATGGAATAGTAGTAGGATAGACTTGTAACGAAATTTTATGGACCTAATTTGTTCACAAGTGGTCTTATAAGTTTCAATGTGGGTGTAATCGAAGTTTTGTCCAATAAATGTATGTCCAGTAAAGACATTCTTGAAATTCTTTTATGTTTTGTGTTATTCGGTCTACATAGTTATATTTTTAGATTGCTAATGAAAACAAGATCCATAAAACTATGATACTACCAAATTATTCGAAATATATCCATTACATCCAATAACAGGCTCAATTTCCATTAATATTTCAATGTACATCACTATCTAATTCTCAGTCATCCAGACAAAATATGTGATACATTCATTCATGTCTGTGCATAGTGGAAGGGAGAAATGGACTGAGTTAGTTCAATAATGCACACATGAACGCACCGGTGACTGCGTCTAGCTTTGCAATTAAATAGACCGGCCCCTCTGTTCCTACCATTTGAATAAACGCCGATATTATACTGACTAGTAATCTGATTATGGCTGTCGAGGATTCAGCTGAAGCAATCTCTTTTTTTATTAATCACTGTGAGGGATTTAGTAAAACAATACGTGTAGTACTTATATACGTATTTTGGTTATGTAATAGGAATCTATTTTGGGTCTATTGATTTTTCCGTTAAGTGGTTTGATTGGTTTGTATTCTAATTTCTTCGTCATTTATTTATCAAAGTAAACATGGTGTTTCAAATATATTTTTAGTAACATGTGTCTATTTTTAAATTTTTGATTATATGTTTTTATGCTTGTTTTGCGTCGTATTCAAACTGGTAATAATAATTTCTAGATCACGCTTTGCGGTAAGTACAAATTTAGACACACTGACCCAAAAATTTACAATAAAGCCGCCATGTTCTGCGGTTAGTTATCGACGTCGGATTGCCTGACACTTTTCCTCATTCAAAGCCTAATAGTTCACAAATATAAATCCTTCATATTACAAAGCAACACACATGTTCAATATTCGCCGCTGGCCTGCTTTCATTCTCCCAACAATGCTTATAGAATCGCTTCGAAAAGACGTCGTGAATGGGGTATAAGCGGCCTCTTCACCTCATATTGCCGTCTTAGTTTCTCACTGAATATGAAAGGACTCAAAAGAATTTATTCGGGATAAGATTCTCCGATACAAATCTTATACAATCTCGAAATTGTTTGATGTCTCGTGCCTTACAAAATACTTGGATATTTGCGACACTTCCCTGACTTTCAACGAGGATGATATAAAATCAATGTTTTATCTCGAGAATCTAGAATTCCATAATGATCTTCTTAGAAATCTGGTCTTTGGCACGAGATTTATTTATAGTTAGAATCTGTTTGACATTAATTACATAATCATGACATGAAATTGATATTATGTACCGACATACTTTTCACAGTTATGTCTACTATACAATAAATACACTACTAATTACTAACACAATAAAAAATACAACGAAAAGCACTTCTGAGAAACAAAAATACTAATTACAAACATTATTCCTAAACTATAAAATACATTACGAATGACATATCTACTAATCAGATTATTCCAAAACTATAAAATACATTACGCATATTCAAATGAGAAACAAAAATAGAAGATACATAATTACAAAAAAAAAGAAATTCCTACCGTAAGTTTGCACAACACACTGCACATATACAGGCTGTCCCTTTATTCTCGGCCGCTCCATTGCTGTTCTTTCTCATGCATACAAATCCCGACAATGCAATGTCATTTCATTCCGGTCGCTCCCTGCTGTCATTCAAATGTCACACTGGATGACAGCCGCCGACGGCTAGCACGTGGGTCGTGTCATATCAGCTTTATTTTTATTATTAAAAAGTTTATTATTACGTAACTTTATTAGATTATTTTATCTCTTTGTAATTTGAAGATGTTCTCGATGGTTGCTTGATAAGGGTTCGTGGATTGTGTTTTTAATTGTGATAAAATTTATAAACAGTTTTATAATGATAATTGTCTTTTTTACATGTAATATATTGTATGACTGATAGTGAAAATTATTTTAATGTGTTTGTAAAACAATATAAAGAGGTTTGTAAGGCAGTTGTCCCACCGGCAACGATGAACGAGTAACGAGTAGAGCTAGAACTAGCAACGAGTTAAGCGAGACGTGGCGAGCGAGTGTGTAGTTCTGATATTTGTGTAGCTCGGCTATAAGCGAGTGTGCGAGTGAGGCGGGCGATTACTCGCACTACGATACGCACTGTAGAGAAATGACCACTGGTTGCTCGCTCGGCGTTTGTTTTAATCGCTTGGCGAGTGTCGCCTGGCGAGTGTAATCTTTCATAGCTCTTGTCGCTCAGCGACAAACTAGTGAAGCGAGCACTCGCCGGCAGTGTGAACAGTCAGCGATCAACTATTTGTATATGCATCTCTTTTGTTTTCACGGAAAGTATATCTATTGTATGTTTCTTGAGCGAGAAAATAGCCGATAGTTAGTCGTTCACTCACCGTTGGTGGGACAACTGCCTAATAGTGTAATATTTACAAATTCATTAAATTTATCAACTGAGACAGTTCAACAATGAAGGAAGGTATGCCAATAAACAGCTTGTATATTTAGTTATGATGTGATATGTTCGCTAATTCCCCAAGCAACACCACTTGAACAGTCCAGCGCATCTGCATAACTCGAATGAATTAAACATAACTGGACCAATTCAATCAATTTAATTAATCTCTCTGTGTATGTACATAGGTGATGACATCTTTACGTTAAAATGAAAATTGTACAGAAATACGATTTCGTGGTTAGATATCTTGTAAAATAACATTTTGTTTCTGGCTTTGATAATATAAGAAAAATTCAAATGAAATATACCACAAGGATAATTAGTTATATATCCCAGAATGTCCAAGACTTATCAATTGTTTTAAAATCTCATTTTGATAACTACTATTTTTTACGTCTCCTTTATTAAAAAAAATACTTGTAAAATTAAAAATATTTTCATTATACTAACTAACTACAATTCCATTCTAAAACTAGACCAGCAAATAACACTAATATAAACCACTTAACAAATTAAAACACTTAAATTTATTTCTCAACAATTTAACAATGTCTTCCCCTAATCGGTAGCAACAATGGCAGTTAAGTCGAATGCTAAACACGTGTCAAACGCCATGACATCGCCTTTAACATATAAACGAGAGTTGAAATAAAATAACCGTTTGATATCCAATCACAGTAGGGGACAGAGTGCACCGTTACAAATGCGCGCACCCTGTATGGGTAGGGCGCGCCCAATGACGTAAAAAATGGAATTATCGTATTAAGCCCATGGAATAAGTGGACCGTGAAATATAGGAATATTATTAAATCCTTGTCAATTCTGATTGCCTCTCTCGATTTGGGCGAGTCTAACAGGATTAGAGATGCCCGTTGTAGTGTCAATTTCATTTTTATCCGGCTACCAATCGACTATTCTTGTTTAATTCTAGAATAGTCATGTCCATTTTACTCAATAAAATATTTCGTATATTCTTAGACGACATGAAAATGTACTTTTGTTTAAAACAACCGTTGCAACTGATTTTTGCTCTAAGGATAAAATTATCTTTATTTTTCTTTAATCTAAATGCACTTTCGATCTGTCTATTGGTCTTTGTATTAGAAGATAATACAATTAGTTAATTTAAACAGAAATAAGAAAGAGAGGATTTATTTTTAAATCTAGATTTATCAGCTAAAGTTTTGATATCCTTTGCATTTTCTTTCTTCTATGTATCAGCTTGTAAGCAAAAAAAAAAACATAGTTGTCGTGTCGGCTAGAATAATACACATATGGTAAAATTTGATCGGATAGCGTAATATACGAAATGGATTTCATATGAGAAAGATATATATGTCGCTATGCGAATTTTCTCAATGTTCTGCGTTTCGCTTAGTCGATTTTTGTTTGATATGGGGAACACAACCGTTTCCACATAATATGAGAAACTAAACCCCAGTCAAACACTAGTATTTAGGTACACTAGTGTTAAACTTATCTAATAAAGTATAATGAATAGTCACACGCGCGTCGCTGTTGGACAGAAATCCAAGCAAGATTCTATTTGAATATAAGAAGAACATCTTCTAATAATACTTTTGCACCAAAATAGTTCATAAATAGCAGCTTATAGTACTAGCTTTTACTTGCAATTTTATCATAGTTTGATAAATTTCATTTTTATGTTTTAATGTCCAATATCTGTTCTACCAAACAGAGATCTGAGTAACATATTTTTTTAAAAATTGATTCCCTAGTTTACTCGTAAGACACAAACAGATAAATAATCTGACACAAGTCATAACTACTTTCGCCTTTTCAACAATACAAAAAGTTTAGTTCAATTTTTACAGCATCGATATTCACTCACAACATATTCCCCATTCAGATTAACTCGACATAAACACACAAATAGTCTTTAACCCACATCAGCAAAGCAATCATTTACGTACGATCATTGTCTCTCCGATACGTTTAATATAAGTTTGGCGAACCAGTCCGAAGCCACGCTTGCATATTCATGAGACCAGCCAACTTGCCCGATACGAACTTGGCGTTTGACAAATCAGTTTACAGCTTACATTACGGATAAATAAACATGCAAATAGGGATATTTGCCGTCAAATAGGTTTATTTTAATAACAGGGATTGAGTGGTTATTTGTTGGGATTATAAGATTGTGTACCCTTGTTGTAATCTTAAATCTACAAGTTGTTGAGTTGGTGATTGGAATGTTGGACGAAAATTAAGATTGTACGCAAGTTGTAATCCGTGAAGAAAGCAGCGTCCATCCTCAGTATAAATACGGCCACCTAAACGTGGCCAAGACCGCTCTGCCGGGAGCAAAACGACAGAAAAGAAAAAGAGGTGGCTTTTAACTCGAGCGGTCTTAAGCGCAACTATTGAGCAAGCAATGAGGCAAGGCGTAAGATCCACCGTTCGTGCTATGCTTAGCATTTTCAAAGTCCAAGCAAAATCGCGACTGTATGTTTGGCCTGGTGCATTCTCGCTTCAACTAAACAAAAATTACGAAAAGTTACATTTAATATGAGCACCTGTACTAACCTAATAAAAGATACAGCGTGGGGTTTACAACCAGAATTATTAGATATCTCAACAGTATTGCCAGAACATTACTCGTACGAGTGTCAATCATGAAATAAGTGACAAGCGAACGTACATCAATCAAATATGAGGTGTTTCACCTTCAGCTAATGGTATGGAAAAGGTAGGAATATTTTTAACACGAGCAAAAGCCACGAGAACAAAAGTAATATAAAAATAGACAGGCATTTGTTATGCAAATCAATATGGATTTAATAAATGCTTTGGAAACGCTCTCTCTTGTTTCCGATCAAATTTTATTAAAATGCGTTCAAAATGAAAAAAGTAAAGTCAAAACAAATTTCAGCTGTACCACTGATATAAAGGTTGTAAATTTTAGTTAAATTATTATACTTAACAATAATGTAAAGTCTTTTAATCTTATTGAAACACAGCAGGTAAACATACAATATTGAAGCTGATCAACAATAAAAAATGAAATAGAGAAATATAAATTATGGACTATCGCTTGTATGTAACATTTCTACCATTCAATTAAATTATTTTTTTCTCAATTCGAAGCTACACTTTGGAACGAGTACTTAGCTTCACTGAGAGACACATTGACGGACAAATCAATTTGTCGTTTCAAAAGTGCCTAATTTAGGATTAATTTAAATAAATGCTTTGACTTTGACTTTAAACGTTTAACCATTAAACACATACAGCTGACCACCATATTTATTCAACACAAAAGTCCGAGTCACTTGCTAGACCACATAGCCACATACCTACAAAATCTGCACCTGACTTAGCTTTGCTAGAGCAGTCAGTCCAACCGTTTATTCGACCAACGTCTGACAATCGTTGTATATTCATAGGTAGTGTTGCCAAATCTGACGACGGGTTTGAAGCAACGTAAACAGCTGCCTAGCTTGTCATTTGCCATGTACCCTGTTAATTGGGTTTAGACTTGTAGCTACAGATTAGTCAGTGTTTGTAGGTACTCACCTCTATAATACCTAAGTAGTAATTAACTTGTTGGTGGTGGTGTTGAGGTTCATGCATTAGTTACGGTGTGCATGTTATAATAGATGGTTTGTTTTGTAGGTCTGTACATCATCAACTGACTGTCTGTCTACTACTGGACTATACTCTTCTACAAAAAAATTGACAGAATCTCCACGTCTGGCAGCCGGGATTGGGATCGCAGTTTAAAAGGATAAGGTTTATCCGAAAGTATTTTAGAAATTGAAATAGAGTACATACAAGGTCGGTCATGTTCTTACATCTTCGAGTCAGAGCAGTCTGTTTATGTTTTTCCACCTCATAAATTATAACAACGTAGCTGTGTGATGATATCCATTATACATCATCATATATCGCAAGTGCTACAGATCCGTAACAAACCGAAAATATACGAACGCATCGACCGGATCGGGACCTTCATTTACTCCACCGCATTAAAGGGATGATATTTTCTATTATTCTTTCCATCCACGAACATCCCGCCATATCTCACTATATTAACCTGTTGGTGGGCTCTATCGTCCAATATCTTGTTTATTTGGTCACGTTGTAATCGTTTCGGTGGCCACCTTGATCACGTGCACCTGACTCCTGTTTGTCTGCTGAATATTTCATGAGGTCCCAGTTCTATTCCGTGCCAGGTTCACGCCTCAACTGTAAAGATTTCGACATTAATTAATTCCAAAGTAAATGTAACTTTCTTTGTACCGAATCTTGTTAATAATTCTCGAGTTGTTTGTTTAAGTATTGTATCATGACTCGTGGCTCATGGTTCACTGTTTGTCGACGTATTTGTTCATTAAATGCTGAAGATTTTGTTCTTATTTTACTTTAAGCATTTCGTACGTCATTTGGCTGTGTGCGGTTTTGGAGCAGAGTTTGTTTGGAAATTATGAATTAAAAATGGCTCTAGTCTTTTTTCCATACAAATTTCTGACGGGTTTTCTACCAATGTTTGGTATCGTACATCTAAAATTAAATATATATCATTTAATCTCATTATTAACTATGTCAGTACGGTTTTAGAATTTTAAAATAATAAACCAACAAGAAGTTATAAGCCGGTTTTATTTTATTATTTTTTTTTGTTTGGTAATTTTAGCGCAACTTTAGGTGCAAATTAATAACAAACCAGCCGTAAAATGCCCAAAACAAAAACTGTACCGATAAAGTCTAATTAGCAATAAGTTTAATTAACGTTTATAATTAATGAAGCAATAGTTTTTTTTATAAAACCCAATCTTCGATAGAGCAAATCGTATTTTTTGCGCGACCATTTTTACTAGGAATTGATCATAGTTCCCCGTGACACTTTCCCCGCGGAGAAAAATATCTTCATACTGCTATATAATGAGTCTCATTTTCACACTTGTAGGGTGGAACAGCATGCATTTGCCACAGCGAGTAGCAAGTTCGAGCAGCCGACTAGACCGCTCTTAAAAGACATTAATACCAAATTAGGCGGCCGCATAATAAATAGGATGTAAATATAAACGCAATTTATGAGAACAAAACATGAACCATGTTAATAAAAAAGCAGAAAAAAGCCCAGAACAAAAATCCTAAACAAATTCCAAAAAATCAGAAATCGATCTGTTTTCAGAAGTCCCAACACCGAAGTTACATCAACAAGACCCTTATAAATCTAATCGCTGTACCTTATTTGTCGTTGGTTCAGACGTTCACCTTACTCACTTTGAGATACAATCTTTTTTTGTAGCAAAATTGCCTCAACATATCAGTCATTAACAGTAAAAAAACGTTTCCAGACCCGGAACAACAATTTGTGGTTCACACAAAGAGTTGTTCCGTGCGGGAATCGAACCCGCGCCACGTTGCACGGCAGCCAGTTGCCTAGCCACAGCGCCAACCGTGCAGTCGGACATTGGACCAGCATTATAAGCTAAGAAAGCAATTTTGAAAAGGTTTACACTGTAAAGAAAAATAAATCATCAGTATCAGGACCTTCAAAGAGTTTCAAGGCTGTTTCCAATAATGGATTTTTCTTTGTCGGATTCTTCTTCCAAAAAGTTTGTGATATGCAAACATTCGGAGGCCCATAATTGGTTGACTTTGAAAGTAAAACTAAGTTTCGGATCTTTTCATTTGAATAGGGATCGTAAATGCAAATAGGTGTTTGATTACGCTGATGGAAAACTTTTGCCATAAGGCTTATTTTACTTTGTTATTTGTCCTAGAAAGTTAGGCATCTTTGTGGCCAGTTACGGTAGCTATTAGTCGAAAATAAGCTTTGTGTACTTTGTAGTGAAACAATTTGGCGTGGCAAATTAATTTAGCTTCAAACTTTATTGCGTAGTTTGTTATTTAGGTTAACGAGGAATTTTAAGTAACGTAAGTATTTTTATACGAAACTTAAATGGATGAAAGATTATTAAAACTTCTTACTAGGTTCAGAAACGAAAACAATGTAATTTTCTTCAACATTACGTAGGCACCATCCTTATGCCTGAAGGTAAAATACAAACACGTTTCAACAGGTGTGTAAACATAATTTCCCTACAAAAAACACGGATTCAACTAAACACATAACAAAGTCAACATCAACAGCTAATATAAGAAAAAACTTTTATAATGAAACTGGCCAAAAAAGGTTCTTTTCGTTCCAAAGAGTTTCAAAGAAGTTTCTCTACTGAAGCAATATTTTACGTACTGTTAAACCGATTCGGTACCGGGGCCACAAACGCCACTTTTAGAAGTAGAAATCCGTTTGGAGACTACTTGATTTTCTTTTGCTTTTTAAAGTGGATTTTTTGTTCTGTGGTTTTATTAAATGGTCGAAATAAATGAGAATATTGACACAATTTGTAGAGAGGTTACACATATATTTGATTGAGGATATTTATTTAACTTTTTTTTTAAGAACGAATAAATAGGTATTTTAAGACGTAAGATAATTTAAGATTTCAATGTTTCAAACAAATATGAATATTGGTACGTAAACAATCAATATTTATACAAACTGTACCAGATTATTTTATACTATGTATAGAACCAATTCAATTTACTTCCACCATTTAACCTTTTAAATATTTTTTCTGAAAAAACATCAACAACAGAAAGGCCTGTCACTATTACAGATTACATTTATTATACTAACGTTTGAGGTAAGGAAGAAATGTTTTTTTTTATGGAATAGAAAGCATACGAGCAGCCTTATCGTTTGATCAGTGAGCGATTAGCGCCACCCATTGACACCCACAACACCGGTGAAGTTATAAATGTGTTGCTGGTATTTTAAATAGAAAAACACAATCTTCGAAGTTTGAACGTCGTATTGTTTTTGAAATACCATATCCGTTACCTATACCTTCGGGAATTAAAATAATTACCAAACTCCATCAATGTATCAACTACTTACTTGAATTAGTAAAGACCTAACTAACCCACTAGCGCAGCTAACTACCATCGAACTCCCATAAAGCACTCGCTTCAAGAGCTGAGCTTCAGATGTTCTGATCCGAAGTAATGCGTAAGATAGACTCAGAGTTCGAAGTATTTTCTCATAGCTAAGCGGATTACCTTTAATATTTCAACTATTCACTGGATGAAACATCCAGAGGATTTGCATCATATTGAAATGATATTGGGTGCTTCCTTTACTTATGGATCCGAGAGATGAGGGCCCATAGTTCTCGAATGAACTCGCATTAGTGAGATAGGATTAGTGAAGTATCGAAACTCATACTATTATCTATCATACTTACGTTAGTAGGTAGGTATCAGCTTCTTTTCAATATTCCTTGATAATAGGATCGAATTCTGGTTTTGTTTCTATCAGGAATATTATTAATGTTCTTATATTGCTTAATATTTGTATTTTGAATCTGATTGAAAAAGAGTAACCTATGGAGTTTCTTGTTCGTTCTTCTTCATAGGAATCTTCGCTTTACAACAAGCAAATAGCTTCACAAGAAGACTAACCGACAGACATTTTTAATATTTTTATATTTGCTTTGACGTTAATAATTGCCTTCCTGGTCTAATTCAAATAAATAATTTTGACTTGACTTGTTCTACAATTATTTCAGTATTATGTAGTTCTAATGGTGTAAATATTACAACTTCTACTTAAACCATGAGAATCATATGTGCATTCCTTCCATAGGTTTAATATTCTGATATACTTACCTATACTTAAATTATAAAGTCTAAAATCGTCAATCCGCATTGAGCAACCCTGGTAATTAATGCTCAAACCTTCTCTATGCAAGAAAAGGTCGTTAGTCAACAGTGGCCACTTAGGTATAGGTTGTTGACGTATGTATGTATGTCTACGTAAATGGAATTCATACAGAAATGTTTCAGGTTAATTTTCCTGGTATCTGGAAGCGGGTTTGTACGACAGCTACAATAAGCATCACCTGCGCATAATCGTCATTGTAATTGCTAAGCGCTCGATGTATTCAGATCACGTCGACAGTTCCAACTAATGTGACAGATGGCACTACAGGTATATGGAATTGTAGCACGAAGAGATTTATGTGGCTATGTAGATTCAGTAGGAAACAACAATTGTTTTATACAGAAACTAGCGGACCCGACAGTGGACGTATTTGTCATCCTTATTCTTCCTGTGGGTGTTACGAATCGACTATAGGAAATTAAGCGATATAGAGAAGCAGCGCTCTTAGACAAACCTAATAATAATAAATAATTAACCTTTTTAAACGCGATCCTCAACCCAACTTCCCATGCGTGGAGATTATGGTAAATTCTCTCTTATAGGCAAAGCCTAAAAATGATAGCAGCGACACAGCGAGGTCCAAAGGAGATGCTCGTCTCCTTAGGGATGTGCCGTAACAGAACTTGCACCATGGGACTCCAAAACAGGTCTACTAAGAGAACTCAGTGCCCGTTACGTTAGTGGTATGGGCAGTTTTAGTAAAAGTAAAAACCCCCACACTCCCTAATATTTTATCCCCAAAAAGCTAAACGCCATTTAAAGATTTCCCCACGTCATCAAAAAAACAAAAGGCACCCAAGACATTGTGAGATAACTGGCACCTACGAAAACCTGCAATTGACAGCTTAACGTGCTCAGCAAGATACAGAAAATGGGAATCTAGTCACGGAAACACTGTGAACAGTGAAGTCGAAACTATTGGTTCCTTGTGTCTCCTCTTCATAATAAATTCACATGTATTTCCATATATTTGTTTCTAAACAGTGTTTTGTTGTGAAGTTCACCCGTCGTCTCGCGAGACCTTTGCACATTTTCTGACCTACATTCAGCATTGGTGTTAAAAATCGACTAAAGGAGATTAAGCTGAAATAGAGCAGCAACGCTCAATCAAAATCAAATAAAACAATAATAACGAATTAATAAAATTTTAAAATTCGATCCTCAACCCATCTCCCATTGGTGAAGTATGGTAAACCTTCTCATATAAGCAAAGACTAAAAATGGTAGTAGGTGGTTACACCGAGGCGACAGCGAGACTCATAGGAGACGCACGTCTCTTTAGAGATGGGCGTAACAGGCGTTTAGTAGAAGTATTTTATCCCCAAAAAGCTAGGCGTCATTTAAAGATTTCCCCTCGTCATCAAAAAAACAAAAGATACCCCAGCCCATGACATAACTAGTACCTACGAAAAACTGCGATTGACAGCTTAACGTGCTCAGCAAGATACAGAAAATGGGAATCTAGTCACGGAAACACTGTGAAGTCGAAAACTATTGTTTCCTTGTGTAGACCTCTTCATAATAAATTCACATGTATTTCCATATATTTGTTTCTAAACAGTGTTTTGTTGTGAACTTTACCCGTCGTCTCGCGAGACCTTTGCACATTTTCTGACCTACATTCTGCATTACTATTTGAAATCACGTTTTCTTAGAACAAAAGGAAATGTGATTCTAAGATAGTACATTTCACATTCATACCTTCTTAAACCTCCAAAATAGTAATTTATGTTAATTAGTTACACCACTTAAAGCTTGAAAGTGGCTGAAACGTGAACAAAATGGAAAATGTCAAATAATATTAATTATTGAAATAGAAAACATAAGAAAGAAACTATAAACCTAAAGGACTTTTTACTACGTCCCAAGTAACACGAGAATTAAGCAGTGAAATGAACAAACAAACTTGGACATATACAATTACTACTACCAACACTCGTTAGTTTTGTTTCTTGTTTAGTTAGTAAACATATCATTACACCTCTTGTTATTCTGCTTAATTATTAAACCCCACATCAAAACGCAATCATTCACCAGCTACATACATATATGGGAATGTAAACAAAACATCAAGAAATATAGGTAATAATCAACACGATATTTATGAACAATTTCCACCCCGATATACTACGTACAAATATCATAGTTTTCATAAAAATTCAAATATGTACTGCTTCGGTATTATCACGTAGTTCCATCGTAAAATTATGTGGTGTCATTCACCCCTTGTATAGGTTAGGGGTGGCACTGAATAGTTTTATTAAAGATTCACACACACTTGGGAAGCGCGATTTTTCTATGCCGCGCCCTACATCGCGTGATTAAAGAAAAATATCGCATGTTTATCTGCAAGAGAAGTTTTAGATACAACATCGAGGCCTTAATTTCCAGAAGATTAAAATAGGTCTGACAGACAGTCTTACCTAAAAGTTTCCTTTCACAAATTCAACACAACGTAATTTACCTTTACACAATTTATATTCATTCTTAAAAAGTGGTAAGGACTGAGTGTAAATAAATTTAAAAAATATAAGTATATTGATTTAAGTCACTTGCAACGCCTGGGTAAACTACATTCCTCGTATTACAAATATTACCTGTGCTCTCTGATTTTTTAAATTTACTTTAAATAATTTCACGCCTCTGGTATAGAATAATCACCACTAGCTTGATATGATAGTGTCAGAAAATCTTATCTATGATTTAATTAAACTGCAGGCTTAGTGGGCGCAAAAATTCAACCCTGGTTTAAAGTAAATTATTTTTCACTACATAATTTTACAACCCAGCTAAAGCTGCGACTAAAAGGCTCATAAAAAGCACATTGTCTCCGAATATGAAAATGAATTGTTTCAAATGTGCAACCACAAATATTTTACAACAACTCAAAATGCTTTTACTGGAACATTACATCAATTTACGAGTATTTTGATTTTTACGACCGCCATTATTTGGTGCTGACTACATTCTGTAGTCGTACGATTATAACACCTACACCGCACGGTACGGAAATTCGGAGATCCGTAGTAAAGTTATTGAAACGTCGCCAAATCCACTTAGTTTTATGACTTGGAAAATGCGATACGATGCCGCGCAGTGGGGCGCTGGGTTCCGTAGGTATGTTGGAACATGTGACGAGATTTCCTTATTCCACGCTCCGTTTACCGAGCGATGATTGGACTAGTACCTGGATGTGTTTGCGTTACTTTGAAGTTGAGTTTGTTATGACATTACGCTATAAATTTTGAAATATTGAAGGTAAGTATATACTCACTAATATAACTCAAACTAAAACTTGCTTGAGACTACATTACAAACAATTTCACTCACAAACTTTACTACATCAATTAAGTTAAAAAGTTACAACTGTCTAGTCCATCCTCAGTACTAAATAGTTTCCTTAACATTTCTCACTTTCGTTGATGACTCACTTAGGACGACATTTCTTAACAACCCACTACTATTAAGTTCCCCAATGACATTCTAGGGACCCATTATATGTCCTTGAGTCGTAACCGCGTTTAGGTCAACTGCCGACCAAAATTCCAAATCCTAGGAATTCTTCTAATTAATGTTTGTTGAGCTGTGCCAAAAGTTAAGTTATAATAAAGCTTATAGTTCCAGAAATAAAGCCTATTGTGAAATGTTGAAGGTTTTCTAAGTATTTAGTGTTTAATCGTTGAATATTTACTAATTATAAACAAGGCTTTTTTAACAAGGCTAAGATTTATTTATTACACGAAAAGTGAGACTTTTGGTATACATTATTTTTAAACTTATTTCATTACCTAATTCACCTACTGGTAAGTAAACGAAGCTAACGCCATCTGCCCTAAACATCTATTCCTTAGTATAGCTGTGAAAGATAGCTACGCGAATACTGCATTTGACATATAATTGTTAAAAATGGAGGCAAGTCAAGAAACATCCCTTTGGTCTGTTCAGAGAAAACATAATCGAAAAACAGCCGAACGAACAGTTACGTACCTACTAGTATTTCTAATAATAGTTATTTCTAAGAATAGTGAACCAGTTCAGAATATATTAATCTTCTACTAAATATAGGAAAATAGCAGGTTATAATTTCACTACATACTTTTACTATAGATACGTTTATCGCTGTTTTTTGTTTGGCAAAAACTATCACGCCTTTTGTTTGCTGCCAAAAACATAAAAAATATATCACCTTTTCCCGAATAGGTACTTTACTCAACGGTTCAATATCCCACTGACAGGTAACATCAAACGCTTCCAATATAGACTTGAACAATTCAACTTTTTCTACGTTGACCCGGTTCGACTTACTTCAGCGAATAGTTTGGAGGCTGAGTGAAAATCTGTGTAGAGTTTTTGTCACCTCTCAATACGAATCAAGCCTAATGTCCCGGAAATCGCACTTATGCAGTGCCCAGTATATCTTGGCACACGGTAACTTCACACAACCAACTCAAAAGTCCTAACTTTCATTGACTCTCACTATATTCTCTTGTCGCCGCACCATCATGAGGTGCCAGACTAAAATGGTTGCTCGACTGATATCTTTCCTTGTAAAAACTGCGGCGCAGACGAACAAATTTCGTGCCATATTTCCGCGACAAATTTTCAACTTTTTGGGTTTATCTCGTCGTTTCGGAAAAGTTTTGGTAAGCGTTTGTGTTTATTTTTACGCAAACAATACAAACTCTGAAGCGTTTCGTGTGTTTTAATGTTTGATAAAAAAAGTGTTGTGAATTTTGTCTTTGTGATCGATACAGAGATCCAAAGTAAATATTAAATTCAATGTAACGATGTAAAGAATTCCATTGCGATCAATAGTAATTGAGACTAAACAAGGAACCGTAATAAAATACTTTAGCAGCAGAGCCCATACACCCACGTACACCCGAACAAACCAATTGAAATACTTCGGCTAACTCTGAAAAACAATGTGCGGTTTGGAAAGGTTTAATGAAATCTATCAGGTACAATTTAAATGTTACACCAGAGGGTACTTCGTAAACAATGCATGGTAGGCTCGGATTACTAGAATGAGAGTTCCGAAACGACACAGAGTGAAGAATAAATGGAGGATACGTGTACTCATATTTAAAACAATACAGGTAACAAAAAAATCTAGTATCTAACAAAATAATTGAAATCTAAACTGAGACTGGTTCTACAATTAATATTCAACAGAAGTTTTTGAATAATATTACTTAGTTCTGGGTATATTTTAACGAATCTGTATATCATTTCCAACTTTAGTGTAGCGGGTTACCGACAAAATAAAGGCCGAGTCTTCGGGTACGGTACTTTAGTGTCGTTGAAAATTTACGATATATCCCTACAGTTTGAAAGTTAGTGAAACTCCTGTGTTTATGACCTAATGCTACCGGCTTTTAGTTTTCACGGCTTTACCAAAACACAACTTTCCGGTTGACATACTTTTTACTATGGAAGGGGTGTTAGTTTATATCTATGTGTGTGTGTATGTGTGTAGTTTGACAATGTTTGCATAATTTATGGACAATATAATTTAAATAACTCAATCTGAATTTCATGCATTATATTACAAAATATGCTACTAACGCTTATATTGTTATTTAACAGATATTTGTTTGTTTGAAATACAAATTTTTGGAAGTTCCAGGCCTATTTCCACTAAATAATCATGTTTTTACACTGGATAGTTAATAGAGCAATTAAATTAATTTATCCCGATCCCTTCAGCCATTTTGACGTAATTGAGAAACAAACATACACATAAACACACAAACTCACAAACTTTCGCATTTATAATATTTTATACAGTAAGGTTATATTATTATACACTTAACGACACCATATTTCCTGACTCCTGATTACTAGCTCTATTCAATGGTTTTCTGTAAGAATAATAAGACTGCCCATTGTACACATATTGTTTTTCACAATTGTTATTTTTGTTTTATTGTGTACCATTAATTAATAAATAACAGTAATAACTGTCTCTGTACTAAATAAGTCTATTATTCACCCTGCATAAGTACTATAAATAACTTGACTAACTGTACGTACTTGTCAACCTGTAGTTCAAAGCATTCATTCATTAACGTTTCTCAATAATTCATTCAGTATCGCTTTGAACACTATAGAAATCAATGTCCCTACACTTGTGTGCTTCAAGAATAGAATTGAATATTTCGAACATTGTACAAAATGTTTAAGTAAATCAGTAATATGTGTAAAGTTGAGTTTTACGTTGTTATATCTGAAAAATAGTACATCGCGCAGTGATTATGGTCAGTTTCCTGGTACTTAAGCCAAATGAATTCGAAAGTATCCGATTTTTTTAATTCTTAGTATTGTAGAAGTGTGTCAAAAATGTTGCCTCCCTTGCCATAACTTTAATAATATTACTTGCCAAAGAGTTTATACAGGCTTTTACCCCTCTCCTGTTTCTGCCTATATCGTCGAGAATAATAGCGTGATATTACGTTTAGTATCTAAATGAGAAACCCTTCGAGATCACTTATTGGAAAATTTCGAACAATAAATACTGGCCCGTACAAATCGGATTAATCCTATGGATTAATCAGACTGTCATCGAAGACCTTCCTCGGATCCGATACAATTATGTTTCACAGAAGCTTCAATAAAATCGATAAACAATTACGGCTCTATTCATAACTGCTTTAAACTATTTACGTAAATTGAAACATAAAATATTGCGCAATTCAAAACAAAATCCACTAAACTTGATGAATTGAAATTCTGGGAAGCGCCGGCAACGTGATCACGTACACTGAAAACCTAACCACATACGCTAGGCAAACTCCATCCGGGAATCAATGATACACACCGGTATGTTTGCTACACCGAGTTGATCTACTGGCAAATGCTCTGCTGCGGAGTTCGTCTCAAATTATAACAAATGGCTCCATACATTACGTTGTCTGGCTAAGCCCGCGACCCCGCAGGTGGGTAGCGCTGAAGGTAAACCGGTGGCAATTTCACTTTGGCCCCTTTATCGGCGATGTCAGCTTGCGGTCCTAACATTATTTATGACTGCAGAAGTGTGAACTTTAATTTTACCACATCCCTACTGTAGGATTTTTATCAATGTGAGGGTAACAAGATAGCGCGCCCGCGGTCTTGTTAAAGATGAACGGCTTTATTTTCTGTGATGTTGTCTGTTCTGCAGAAATACAAGTGCAGTGCTCTCTTTTAAAATATTTTGCTGTCTGGTTTTGAGTCAAAGAATAACGAAGAATGTTTTGGAAAATATGTAGTTCATTGGGATACTTTATCTTTAAACAAAACGTCATCAACGTTTTGTTTAATATTACGCAGTAATATTAATCGAAAAACGTGTTAATCTACACTAGTAGCACATTGCTACACAATGATATTTTAAAACCTAACAAAAATTATATAAATTCATCGATTATTTATATTTCTACAAATTATTTGAATAACCGCTACACAATGTGCGGAAAGTGAGGTCGCTTTTATCATAATCCAACTCTTTCATACAATATCGGTATTCAATATTCAGATTCCCATATCGAAGCTCACAATACGTAATGGGAAAGCAAATATCAGAGCGGCGGAAACATGCAAAGATTTTCACAGAAAAGTCTAAAGAATCTCATACTTCACCCCCTATTTACATTAGGTATTGACGCAAAGTAATCGGGAAGGGAAGAGTGTCCCTTATTGACAAAACGTGCCTCTTGCCAAAATATTAAAAATAATCCGCCCACGCACTTCGCTTGACAACCAAATTCAAAAGGATTGAAAAAATCGGGGAGAAAAAAAAAACAGAAAATTTCACCAGCAGGAAATTATTTTCCTGTTTGCGCAGTATTATTTTTCAATAAGTTGGAATATTTTTTTTCAGTCTCGTGAACATTGTTTCGTATTTAAGGTTGCGGATTTATTGTGCCGACGTGTCGGTTGTGACGCACGTGATGGCTTTTTTGTTGCACGTGTTTTTCAATGCTAAAAGAGTTTAATAATTCATTTGTCGAAATGGCATTACTGATGAAAACAGGATACATATTTTGATTGTATCCGAAAAAAAAACACGTAAATATTTTTTATACTGACAAAAATGCTATTGATTTAGTAACTTAATGTACATAGCACACAACATAGCTATAAGTCACAAACTGTCTTAAACCCTGCTAAACAGGAGAACAAATTTTTGGCTTTGTTCAATATTACTTAATTTTCATATCTGTTGCCCATACCTGTAAACTTGCGTAATACCAATTCACATTGTATTAGAAAAATTACTACTTCACCACATATCCAAATCCACAAGACATTTTTCAAACATATTCAATAAAATAAACACTGAAAAAATCTCATCAACTGCACTCACAACGTATCAAACTGGTGCTAGGTATAGGGTTGGAAGTGTGAATAAGTGTTGAAAAGTGATCGGGCAGCTATTGATGAAGCGTGTCACTTCAGCGTCAGTGGGTCCGTGAAATGAGGTCGCCGATCATTTGCATAATAAGCTAAAATGTTCACAACCGCCAACGTTTATTTGCATTGATTTATTCATTAAAACGTTACTCGTTTTACGTCAAAAATATAAATTAAATAGTGATTAATTTTTTTGTATATAATGATTTAATGTCATAATGTTGCGTCGACGACATTAAGAGTTTTTAACGTAAACATTGCGACTGCTAAGACGACGTCGCTTGCAATGAACATTTCCTACATTATTTAAATTTTAAAATTAATTAAAATTTTAACTCCTAAATAATGGAAGTAACGTTTTCTGACGTCATAATTTTCCGTTTCGATCAGTTTTCACACAAAATTTTAATCACAATCAGCACCATCAACGCCTAGTACTTAAATAGGTTATACCTAACATTCATCAAAACTTTTCAACATATTATAAACACAACATGACGATTAGCCAGAATAACACAAAACATTCAAAGCATCTCAAATGACTGGCGAAATTTCATACAAATGTCGTACATTTAGCAAATCTATGTTGTACCATTTATGTGCCGTTTGCTCGCCATGAATGTCCAGGATTGCACTAGGACCGTCGCATCGGCGCCACGATCTCATAATGACGGAGCCACCACGCCCCGCAGTGTCCTATTTAATAACTTGTTTACCCTTAATGGATGCGTTACACACCGAACTGTTACTGTAATTGGTACATGTCAGTTCATGTTCGCAATAAATGGGGTAAGTGTTCGTTTATGCAGTTTTTATGTTGGAGATGTTGTTTGTATTTTAAAATGTAAATGTGACGATATTGTAGTCGTTGGATGTTCAATGAGTTAATGATCGTGGATGAGACAGTGAAGACTGGATTATACACAATATAATGAGTGTCGATTGATATTGTTTGATTTGAAAAACAGAATAACTTTACTATGAATTTAACCACTAATGGTATGAGTTAATATAGGTATTCAATGCTTATTTTGTTCGGCACATGTATTAACATGTACCGTAATGATAAAACCACCAAAAATATAATATGCCTAAGGAAACGAGTAGACATGTCTTAACAAACTTCTGAAATATATGTTAATATTTTTTGCACAACCGAATGTTACTTGTGGGACGGCCTTGGTGTCCTGAAATACAAGTTTTAGCCTAGTTTAGGCACCGGTTTTCCATAAATTAATATGCGACATCCATACGACTGCCTTGCTCCTAACATTGCAAGACCCATAAAGACCACAATAACAAAAACCAAAAAAATATCTTTGTATCTTGACGAACTTCGGTGTAACAGGCAATCTCATTTGATAGCCCACGCTGTGTCATAGCCGCTTAATAATCATGATCAACGTTGTTTATTACCGATACTCCATATTTTTGGCTCAATTAAGCCTATAATTTTATTAACTTCCACTCTCTTTATTAACTCGCTCGCCTCGGTATTTGTATAGGTTGTTGAGGAAATATGATGAGTCATCCGATTATTTTGAGATAAGTACTTGGAATGGGTTTTGAGATCTTATTTCTGGTTATTATTTAGGTCTGTGTTAGAGTTTAATATAAGAGGATGGTTTTAAAAATAATGTTTTTAGAAATATGTAATGTTTTGATGTAGTTAAAATGCTGAAAATTCAGGCACTGGAAAATGTTTTACATTTAATATTTTATAATGTATTTTAAAGTGTACATTTCAAGTAGGAAAGTATTCTACAGTTGCAAGTAAACTTATATGCTTTGAAATTGAAATAATAAAATACGTGCTACGCGACTACGACGCTACAAGCACATGCTACGCGCCTACGGCGTAGCAATGCTAGCTTGTTACCTTTGTTTACCTTTTATTTCTTTACGGTAAAGTCTAAGAATAAAGTTTAAATATTACTTCAATATTATAATATGTACTTTAATATTAGTGTACTCTAATATAAAACGTTTAAGTAACATTTAATGAAATGTTAGGTTTTATTGATTCATATTGAATAAACAATAAGGTATTAAACAAATAGTTATTATTGTAGATTCTGACAATATTTCTAAAATGGGGTGTGCTTATTGTGAAATAGCCATAAATGATCGCACATTCACTTGACATGAAATGAAAAAAATAACCTCAAAACATACTTTTCAACCAAACTATTCCTTCCACATAACATATTCATTTTCACCATTAAACCCACAAAATCCTCAACCACTACTTACAACCAGATAGATGAACGGTACAATTTGATTTTTTCTAGCTCAAACCTGCTGGCTACCAGCCATAGTCGTTCCATAACTCAGGGTTATATCCCATGACCGCCTGTACTCGGTCACTGCGAGGAACAACATGTCTGCCAAAACCATGCTTGATATAGGAGCTTAGATTACGATTTATAATTATTAGGTAAATAATACACGGTATGGTATGCTACAAGTAATTACAGAGCTGCAGACTACCTAGCAGGTTTACTGGGATTCGGGCTCGAAGGGCTGGAGTGGGACCGGGTTGGTTTTTAGTCAGTAAGAGTCTGACACTCCCTCTCGCCTCGCCCAAACCGAGAAAAGACATTGGATGATTTTACCTCGTTAAAAAGAGGTACAAGTAATGCACTACGTAGGCACGACGCTAATAAATTATTCTAAAAGTCGAAATGCATTAAACTAATACATGTATAAACTCATGCATACTATTTAAACGTACATATGTTTAATTGCTGATAGAAAACTATTCGCCGGCCATCACTACCCCCTATGGCATTCAACGTGTTAAGTAATTATACAAAGTAGGTTTATACCTCGTCATTTAATTGAAAGGGTTGCCGACCTAAATAATAAATGTTGGACAAAGTACTCGTAGTCAATATTCAAGTTATAGCCGTAATAAAATTATTTGAACATCGATATTATCGTCAGCACATTTGCACAAACTGTATTATTTACTTTCCGGATAATTCAACAGTACAATAAATTGCTTATATTTATCGCTGGCCATTCTATTTATTTACTCATTTATTATTATTTATTGTGTTATTTAGTTCATATCGAGATCAGACTGTATTGTTTGTTTTGTCGTTGTTTGATTGTGGATAATGATGAAGTATCCTGTTTTGAAATACGATTGTCATAAATAGAACCTCTTACGTACTTTTTTACTTATTTGTGAGTCAAAACGGCTGAAGGGCCCGTGATGAAATTAGGAATAAGGATAGATTATGGTATGGAATAACACTTAGGCTACTTTTTATCCCACGGGAACGCAGATAAAGTCACAAGTAGATTAATATATTTTAAAAACAAAACAATAATATAGTTACTATTTCATGAGCACAACACTTTTTAAAAGCATAAAAAATAAACTTACTGTTAGGCCGCGTTTCCATTGACGCGGAGCGGGGCGGAGAAGAGCGGAGAAGAGCGGTGAAAAGTTGTCAGTGTTTCCACTGACGCGGAGCTGGGCGGAGAGGGGCGGAGAAGAGCGGTGAAAAATGGTCAGCGGAGTGGAGTGAGGCGGAGCAGAGCATACTTTTGGAATCATATTGAGAGATTGACCATGTCTAAATACAATAGACCCTTTATCGATCAAATGTCGCAATCGATATTTTCATTTAGAGTTTATTGTTTTTTTTATATGATATATTAAACTAAATAAGATTTACAAATATAGTTAATTTTATAAACGATATTTCGACATGAAAATAAAACTAAAAGAAAGTATTTTCTCAATTGAAAGTTATGATTTACTTGAATATCAATTATCATTAACGACTATTTGAGTAACGACTGTTTAAGAAAATTTAAAACATCAATATAACATTGAAAATAAGTATATTTTTGTTTGATAAGTAATTTGTTTCGTAGTAATCGATTTTAAGAAAATCGATAAACAACACCGTGAGGGTGTTGTTTACACGCTACTTGGACATCCTTTTTTGGTTACTTCGTGAATCTTCGTGCTTATTCGACAATACTCGGTACTCGATTATATGTCTCTGTCACACGTTAGCATTGGCGTCGTGTTAGTGTCACTATCCTTGTCTTAAGTACAGTACAGTACCGCACCGCGCTGCTCCGCACCGCCCCGCTGTCCTCCGCATAGCACCGCCCCGCTGCCCTCCGCACCGCATCGTCTCGCTATATATTTTTATGAATATCCGCTCAGCTCTGCTCTGCCCCGCTCATGCTGATTCCATTGAAGCGGAGCGGAGATTTCGAGCATAGTGATTGGTCAATTCGTGCACCGCTAAGCTCTTCTCCGCCCCGCTCCGCTTCAATGGAAACGCGGCCTTATAATTTTTCCAAAACGAAACGGAGATGGCTATCGCTCCGATAATTCCATCAAAGGTAACCAATTAGGATACTTCAATTCAATCAATAGAAATTCCCATCCTCGTCCTTCAGTGAAGAATTTGAATTCGAAACATCAAAACAAACATTCCGAATAGCAACAAAGAGGTCAAACCTTTTACCCTTCGCAGGTACAAAAGGTTGCTCATAACTATAAAATTGTATCAATATCTTCGTCCAATTTGTTCGACCGTTACGGCTTCTAATTCATTAGAACTAACCCAATTGTTGAAGGCAGCAGGCAGGCTTGCCTATTAGTTCGCGATGGGCTTCGCTAAAACAATTCCCAGCATCCGGCCCACCGTCCATTAAGGATGCTAGCACCCGCTGCACCGGCAGATAGTCGCTCTTATTAAAATACTCCTATAAACGAGATTATGGGTGTGTACTGATTGTAGACCGTATATTAATGTATATTAATTATGTTTTTTTTATCTTTTGTTTTAGGGTACTAATTTGTATCTTGTTAAATACAGATAGTTTTGTATTGCTGAAATCTCTTAGCCTTGTAATAACACAGTTTTCTAAAACGCTTTTAAAAAGGTAAAATATTCTTACAATACGCTGGCGTTCAAAAAATTCCGCCAAACGTTGTTAAGAAGGCTGATAGGTAGGAGTATTTGTTAAACAACCGTTTATCTCTATAAATTATAGCAATTAGAAGCTGTTGGAAGAAACACTAAACTAAACAATAGTTCTTACAAAACATTAATAGGTAATTACAACCGATTAACGCTAAATGCTCAAATTCACTCAACATTTTATATGCCCCGTAAAAACATTTAACATTTTTTGTAAAGAAATTTGTTTCGAAATCGCCATGGTTGATGTTTTTTTTTCTGCTAAACGTTTTCAAAAGTTGTTGGAGACAAAATACAGTTGTCTGAGAAGTTATAGCGAATCATTCTGAACACGTAGGACCGTGACAGCGATTTCTTTGAAATTCTATTCGACTTACCGATGTGTTTTGACTCTTAAAACGTAGTTTTATTCAAAGTGAACTTATTCAAGTATTTTTATAATCTTTAGTGTATCATTTGAGCCGCCAAAAAATGTTGCAAAAAATTATTGCACCGACACATTGTATTAACAAACTCTTTAATATAAGATATGATGAATAAGATCCACAAAAAACTAACAGCACAAAGCAATCAACTTAATATGAAATCACACATAAAGCAGATCACATAAAACGCCTATAAATGGCCACTACCAAAGACCAAAGGCCTCTGTCTTCTCAGGCGGAGAAGGTTAGAGCATTAATAGCGATTTCAAACTTACAATTAGAAATTATAAATCCAAATTTCCTCACGATACTTTCCTTCACCAATTTGTCAATGATGCCTAATTATAAACAAATTAGAAAATTCAACACGAATTTTCAATTCACCTATTTCTACTTACGACCAACAGTGCAACATTAACTCTTTGCCACGAAAATAGAACAAAAATGCTCGGAATTTACCGACTGCAGCTCCCTGGATCGTTAAGGCTCCGCGCCTTAATAAAGATAAAGTCTCCACTTATAATTGCAGGGGCGCCTTAATGGACATTAAGTCCCGACTCGATTCCTCTAAACTGAAAATTAGAACACGTGCCAGCTAAATAATATTTAATTAAAGAGATTTCAGAAGATTAGCACTAGTTGTTTCTATTATTTCGAATGGTTATCGCCGTGTGAATTGGATTGTTAATTGGAGAATGCATGGTAGGTTGTTGGATATTCTTGATTTATTTTTTACTTTGATAAAAGTGATAGAAAAGAGGCAGAGATTTTCTTATATAAGAAATTCGTCATAATAATTTTATTTCTTTACACGCTAGAGCGCGTTGTTGGTCCAGAGGCAAATGGCGTGATTATTAGCAGTCAGGAATACGATCCCAGGACGAACAATATTTTATTAGAGATTAATGTTTTCTTATTTTTCTTGTTGTTCAGAATTTGGAGAAACCTAATGCATAGGTAGTATCTTACTAACAGTAGATTATGGTCTGGAATTACACATGGTAGACCAGGTACACTTTTAATTTCAATGAACAGAGGGCGAAGCCACTGACAGAAAGTACTCGTACCATAAATATATAAAAGAATGTTAAGTAAAATGGATACAAGGTACATAAATATGACACGACACGTATATCTCTACCCTTTCGAAGAATCCATGTAAACTACACACACAATCTTGCTTAGCTTTCTCAGAAAACGTCACAATACATACATACATAGTTGTATCTTAGTCTGCATTGATTACAATTGTCTCAAGCACCTTGTAAACGTAATTGAATCAAAGGTTAGCTTTGAATTAGGATTGTGTAATTGCTAATTTAGATTGTACATTGTAGCTGGCTAATCTTATTAGGCTCGAGTCTGTATTCTGATGTCATTGCATAGTCATAGTCGAGATAGCGTTGAAATAATTATTGAAATGACATTTTGCTCTTGTTGAATTATTGTGCTGTTAAGTTTATGTGTAGATTGGAGGTTGAAATATCTTAGTTTTTAAGGATTAATTGACGGAAGGCTGTTCAATGTGTGGTTACAATTTTACAACACTACTATGTTGTGTTGCGGAATACTACTCATGAGCCTCTGCCATGGTTTGAAACTAGTCGATTTCGTCGTCAAACAGTTACGTAAATAAGCCGATAACCATTATAATTAATTTTATATGACTTACGAAAGGTTCACTAAAATTATAGAATGATGTTTAATATTTTATTATTGTAGCATTTAAAATAAAAATAATATATTTGACTGTTTGTCAAGAAATTTAAATTTAAGACATTTTCACAGCGGCTCTTTTACGAAAACTCGTAAATTATCATAATTTAACGTCGTAATTTCTTGAACCTATTCAAAATTCCGACATCAAAAGCATAAATGAATGAACGTAAATTCATTTATTTATGCAAAGTCAACTCGTGTACTGCACTATTAAAACATTTCATGCGACACCAGTACCTACTGTTTCATGCAAATACTGCTGTATATTTTCAAATAATGTAAATCCTGGCAAAAGTCTGCATTTCACTCTGAGCTTTTGATAATTTTAATGTGTATTTAAATTTTAAACCTCACCCACGACTCACATGCTGGTTTTTTTGTAAATTGTAAACTGGCACTGGTCAAGCTGGTTCAGTCGTGCCAAAGACTCGACCAGTCAGCAACACAGCATATATTATTTTCTAAACGATGTCCTTTAGAAAATAATATAGCTATAGTAATGTAAAGATTACAAATATTATTTTGGAAAACGTATACCAGAAACACTAGAACAAATCAATCGAAAAAAAAACACATAAGATAAAACACCCTAAGCTAATTTTCTTCACTACAAAACCACGCGAGCACCACTACAAGCTACTCGTATATCAAGTTTGTACTAAAAACAATGTTAACGAGATTTTAAACAGATTCTTTAATCTAAAAGCAAACTAGTTACGGCTTGCGGCCGTTCTTAAAACTCGCCAACTGCAGCGCGCACTTCTTCAAATTGGATTTACTCTCAGACAGGATTTGGTGGAGACCACAAAGAAAATTGTTCTTCGCCGATTTAACGTCTATTCTGGGAACATATTGTTAGGAAGGATACTCATTAAATGAGTGAGTATTTAGTTTTAAAGCAGAAGAGATTGTAGTTTAAGTAATATTATTTTATCTGTTAGAATACACCACAGAATAGACGGTGGTTAGGGTACACTTTAATTTAATGCGGGCAAAATACAGTCTTTTAATGTGGGAGAACCAGGCTTCGGCACAAGTGGGCCGGCTCAACCATCTGGTGGCGTACCACGATCACTACCACGGCGTCAAAGAAAACCGACGTAAAACAATGCCTAAAAGGCTGGTAACGCACTTGTAATGGCTCTAGTGTTACGGGTGTCCATGGGCGGTGGCGATGGCTTACTATCAGTTGATCCGTCTGCTCGTTTTCCGGCTTACAACATAAAAAAGTCAGCGTTTTTTTTTTCTAGGGACAAGGACAACAAGTTGTAAAAGAGCAACCAGTGATAAACATACAAATGTAACAGTCACTTTTCGTCAGTTATGTTAAGGATCTAGCACTAGTAGGATCCATAAGACTACTAATAAAATACTGAGTGTGTGAGTGAGTGGCAGCCGCGAAGCCTTCCAAAAGATTTATCTCTTACTGCATCTGATCTATTGATCGCTCTATATTATTGTTTTTAACGATTCTCTGTATTTTTATTGTAATAAATAGGTTAATGTAATTTACATTCGTTCGAAATACTCATCAAAACTCATTAAAACAAATATTCTTCTTTAGTTGGTATTTTCAGAATAATTTAATTATGTTATGCAATAATTAAAATACTTACCAACATTCATTAAGTTACTATTTAATTATTTTTTGGAAACAATGCAGCAACCACTGATTAAAATACAATTTAAATACAAAATATTTTGCTAAATGTTAATTTTATTGTAATCTGCCAAAATATGTTAAAGTCAATGTCATAATTATTTATTTCAAATAGACGAAATAAATAAAATAAATAAATAGAAGGCACTTTCAAGCGTCAAAGCAAATATAATATAAAAAAAAAACCAAAATGTCTGTATGTCGGTCAATCTTCTTTGAAGCTATTTGCTCGTTCCAAAATATACTTAGTCGGGCCATAAATACTGTTACTCTTAAAAATAAAAAAATATTACATTTGAATTTCGAATCTGTCATTTTTATACGATTGTTAATATTGTGTTTTCTCATTTTGGCGCCAATACATTGTATAAAATTTTGCGATATTAAACGACGACCATTAGGTTCTACTAATACTGATTCTTTTCTCTTTGTCTTTTAAATATGTCTAGAAGTATGAATGACTGACACATACAATTAGAATTTTATTCTTCCTTATTAATTGCCCAGTAACAATGTTATACCGATATGGTATTGCGTCTTGGGAAAAACAGTAATGATGTCATAATAATAATATGAATGCTTATAACAAATCACAAGACTGTAAATTAGTATAGTTTCCAACTAGTCAAATTCTATACTTTTATCAATATGTCAATAACGATATCGATACTTCTCTATGAATTTTGTAGGAGATTAGGATAAGAGAAGAATAGCATAATGTATATCTCTAAAAATTGGTAGAAAAAAAAAATTATACCATCAAATGAATGAATGAAAGTACGATTATTTTGGCATATCCTATTGTATTGAAAAGTTAAAATAATTTATTTTTGACCTAGGAAACTAAACTAAAATTATAACATTAAAATATTACTGGCAAAAAGCCACAAACATGAAAAGAAAATAGGCAATTTTAAAAACAGAATGTTATTTTTATAAAAATTCCAAGGATTCCTTTTTCAAATCCCTGGCAACGCAGCAGGATAGGTTGTCTGTGATAAATGCGTATTCCCGCCACGGTCGGCTTGGCCGCGTGTCGACCATCTTTCTTATCGTATTTATTGAGTAAAATTGGGTACGGTGGAAAAATGCCGCGTGCGTTCCGACGTGGGTTTGACTTGAGATACGTTCTTACTCAAAAATCCTTTGTAAAATATGTTGCAATATTTATTTCTAGTCTTTTTTATTGTCTTATACGATAGAAGGGCTTTCTCTGCAAAAATTCTTAGCTTTTATTTTAAGTATTCAACTCTTTAATTCCATGAAACGCCAAGTCACTCACAAACCATAACGCTATACTCTACACACGTTTATAACTTCTACGTGTACAAAAAACAATTTAATGGCTCGAACCAAAATTAATTTACACCCTTTATCAACTTTTATTAACAGCAGTTTTTATAACGGGCAACATAGTCCTTAGCTGGCAACATCGCTAATGATCAGTCCATTGTTGTAAAGAAAGTGTACTTAATTAAACTTTGCAGCGCTTCATTAGCTTAGTTCAGCTCTAATGGCCCACCTCTGTTACACCGCGAGTTACTTATAGTAACTTATAGGAACACTATCATCATATTTTTGTAAGTACCGCACTAACTAATTCAATAACAAAAGTTTCTAGGCATATTTTTCTTAAGTTCAATATTAATGAAACACAATGTAAGTTTGCACAATAGGGTAGATGACTAATTTTAATTTTAGTGCCTGTCTTGTAGATTAATATCAAATATTAGACACGTTTTTTTTCTTCTTATGGAAACAAATACTTTCTAAATTGATTTTAAATATCACCGAACGTCACTTGTAGGTACATTTTATACGAAGAAATGACGCCCTAAACTTTGATTCGTTTTATTTAAGTATTTTTGTCTTGCCTATTAAGTTCATTATCGGTGAAAAAGATTTATAAACTAAATATATTTGAAAAATGTTCGAGTATTATTTTATATTAGACGCTTGAGTCGCTTCTTATTAATTAGTACACCAATTTATTAATCCTGTATTTTGCTTACAAAGAAAGTCATATCAACTCCTTTTTCCTTTACAAACTTTTAAATAAAACATCGTAGCTTCGAGTTCTTAATTACTATCATGCAGCAGTGATTAGTGTTGCCAGCCTTTGTCCAATAAAGAAAAGAAAATAATGCAAAATAAAATGTTGCTAGTAAAAAAGATGAAACTAAAAACTGGTTCGAGCGCACAGAATTTTACTCAGATTTTACTTAGTTATAATGACCATGTATTAAAAATACTGGTCAGTATTTTCACATATTTAACCTAATTCACATCTCCTTAACATTTGTATTAGAAACCACATCACGAACACCACGACTACAAGTAGTAGTAAACATCCCAAACCAAGCAGAGATTGAGAAATCCTGCAAAATGGCACGAACTTGGCAACACTAGCGCTGATATATCGATGGTAATCCATACTTCCTGCGCGCTACAGTTTTTATTTATAGTTTTTATTGAGTTATTATCTCCCATAACGACTGAATTTATTTTATGAACAACAGCTTCACAACTGTTGGAATATTTGACAAATGGCTGAAAAGCTACACTTTATTTTTATTGCATTAATACAGTGTTGTTTATTCATACGAATTAAACGCTGATCAGCGAAACCAGTTGCTAAATAAACAATACGTATCCACGCTGTAAATTAATAATTTCGCTTCACTGTATTTACAACCCGCCCGCGGGAAACCGCTATTAAAAATAAATTAATTCAATGACATTACAACTATGATTTTTTTTATAAATGATCAAGCTATAAAATAATAAAGAATCAACGAATCAACGTCTTTTTCATAACAACAACAAATAATATTTCATAATAACAAATCAAAAGTTCCTATTTTAAAAAATATCAGTATTGCCATAAACAAAAAAAGCACTTCGTACAATTGCATTGTCCAATAAAAAAGCAACAAACATAAATAAATAAATAATTTAACACAAATCTGATATCTAAACAGTGACATAAATAACGTATCTTTTCCAAATCACCTTAAGATAAGGGATGGTAAGCACTATCTGATGTAATTTCATCTTAGAAGGGTGACCATAGAAGTAAATTGAGTGGGGCGCACCCCGCAGTGCTAACTGAGATTTATGTACCCAACTTGTATATACTCAGCTTTACTTGCACTTATTGAATTGTGTGTGCCAAAGAAAATGGAAAAGTTTTTTTGACAGGTTTTTATAAAAGTCGGGAAAGTACGGAAAGTGGAAAAGTATTAGCTTTTGTGTCGAGTTTGTAAACTCCACAGGGACTTGTGTTGGTGATATTATTCGCTTTGTAATTAAATGGTTTTTAAGTTTACTCATTTTATTATACAGTAATGGGCAAGGGCCAGTTTATTAGGTTGCGTTTGAAAATATATACAATTCAGCATCACCGATAACATTAACACTGCGCAGTTGAGTATGTACCCTATTAATATGTATTTTGGTATAGTATTACAAATTTTCAAGAAAATAAAAGCAACTAAAAGAAACACGGTTTACTGACTACAGTAATACAGTAGGCTGCGCGATGCCGCCGCGTCTGCGCACGCTGCTCATGATGAAAAGTCCCTTTGTGAGTAGAAACTAGTAGAGCTTTTCTTCATTAATATACATGAGTAAACCGTGATTTTCGTGAGCAAACCGTAATTTTTTGTTGATTTAGTGTGTCTCACGATTGTTTCAATAAAAACAACCAGAAAATCACAGAACATTTTTAATGTTACTGTAATATTACACGTACCTACAATGCTGAAATTTTGCGTAGTAACTAAAAATATGAATTAATTCACTTGCCTGCGCCTTTCAAAAGATAAATAATAAAAACTCATAATACACTGGGTAAAACGGACGAAACGTTTTAAAAACAGAGTTTAATTTAAAAAGTGGGGAAAAGATAAGAGTGGTGTGTAATTTATGACGTCATTATGGCGGAAATTAAATGAAAAATGCTTCACAGCCGACATTACTCCCACATGTAACGAAATTCTGTGTTTCAATAATGAAAACCTGAATCCCTGTTATATTGAGAGGATTATTTGAATTACGTACTCGGTATATTGTTTGATGTTATGCAGATTTTATTTAAATTAAAAACTCTGTATGTAGTGCCTTTTTTAATAGTAGTAAATTACCAATGCAATGAAAATAATATGCAAAAGTAACGACATATCTAAATTATTTACATATGTTACACATTAACAGATAGACAACCATTTTGTAAAATACTCGTACTTGTGATACCTTATCTTGATCACCCAAAGAATAAAAAAAGTTATCTTGTTGAAAATAAATACCCAAATTACCTGATGGTAAAGCCCTAACATCCATAATAAACACACAAACTACACAACATCGTCATAATTCCGCTGCAGAACGTATCAACAACACGCACAAACATACAAATTACTCGCGAACTTATATAGTATCCTTTGTCAACTATTTGGCAACTAAGTCGAGTTTAAGGTAAGTCATAAATCTTGATGACGTGGGCCTTTCCGCGTGTAAGGCGAAGCTGTGTCCCCAACTTGGATAATAATCACTTCACAACTGTTCGGATCCTGTAACGCCTTTGTCAACTAACATTAAACTGTGTTAAGGGCCTCGCCTTGATGTATTCGTGGGAATAAAACTCCATTACAGTAATAAAGATAACACACAATGACGACTAGATCGCGATTGTGGTATTTGTGTGCTAGTGAATGATTGGCCGCTGTGATGCTGTGTCAGTTTATTTCTGATGAGTTGCTACTGCTTGTAAATATTTGGAGATTTTGTGTTACTCATGTGTGACTTAACCCGTCGTCTGCCAAAACGCGGATCCAGCATGACAAAATGTATTTTCTATTGTGAAAGATACCCTGTCATATCCCGTATCAACACTATGTATCCCGTAGTAGTACTTACTTAAGTACAGCCTGCCCCCGATATAAGAATAAAACACGTAAAATTTGATCAACCTCATAGTTTTGTCAAAACTTCGCTTCAAGAAGAAACAAAAATTATTCAAACAAACCTATGGTCACACAACTATCAACTATCAATCTTCAACATTCTCCATGTATACCACAGACTTTACAAACCTGTTCAGAACACGGCTAGCCCCCCACAGCCCACAGCTGCCTACAATTACGTCAAATTACATCAATCTATGTCCATGTTATCTTGTTGATTACGTCAACAGCTAACCCCTTTACAAGCAGCCAGACACTGTAATGAATGTTGACCGTAATACGTGCATGGACATTGGACAATCATGGGACACTAACACCCTGTAACTCGATTGAGATTGATTCATACATTTTTAAGTGAATGTCTCCTAGACTATGCACTATGCAGGTTACAAATCATACATGTTTTAGCTGTCTTGTTGCTTTGATTGCGTTTGCTAATGTTAGATCAATCTATATGCAGTCTTGGTTACATGGCTGGATTTATTAAATTAATTTACTTCTATTTTTAAAGTGCATAAATACATCTACTAAGTCCAAAATAGTTGTTCGTAGCTCCACAATATAGTTATCCCATCAAAAACATCCTGTAAAAAACCCAAGTCTCGCAGCTCAGTCTTTCTACCGTCAAAAGTTGTGAGATCCATGTAATACCAAGTCGGTTAATCTATTTAGTGTCTACTTGAAGGACCTTCTGTCTTAAGTTATTACATAAGTTATTATCATGCCAATATTAAAAATATTTAACGTGGTAAAACAAATAGATCGACTTGGACATCGCTTGATTTGATTATTAGTATGTATCACACTACACAGTACGACGGGCCAGCGACCAACAGGAACGAGAGTTTCAATCGCGTGAGGCGCGAGAGACTAAAGAATCATATATAATATTGTAATATTCATTTTGTTTTCATGCGATGTCCAAGTCGATCTATTTGTTTAAAACGTTAAATATTATTAATATTGGCATGATAATAACTTATGTAATAACTTAATACAGGGTCCTTCAAGTAGACACTAAATAGATTAACCGACTTGGTATTACATGGATCTCACAACTTTTGACGGTAGTAAGACTGAGCTACTAACTTGGGTACAGGATGTTTTTGATGGGATCTCACTTCTTTTTGTAGAGCCTTTCTTTTTGATACCATCTACTTCTAACGAATTTTGTTAAAGGTCTTATGATATTTTCTTATTTTTATATGTAGTCTTCCTCTTTTTCTTTTCCGGTACTACTTCTTGAGCTTCAGCCACAGTTTTTCTCAAAGCCCTCGAAATTATAAATGAAAATCGCAAACTTATAGGTTAGGTTTCGAGGCACATCCGAACAGCATGAGGGCGCTCGCACGTATGCGTGCGGCTGCCGCTCGCTCGAAGGCATTCACATTTCATTGTTCTGTCATTTTGGCGTATATTTTGCTTGTCAGTCATAGAGTAAAATAGAGGCCAGTCTGTCTGTAAGGAGGCTAGTCGCGCTAACAATTTATATATAACAGATTTAAATTATAATATATTGTTTTATCTTTAGATTTTCGTACTTCAAGACATGTCCAATCATGTGTTTTTCATTACGTCGACCATTTTACAAGTAATAATGTTGTTCAGTTTCATGGGCTAAACACACCCTTACCCACCCTATACCCCCTCCCTTGCCTCATATGGTAATACCTACTACAAATTAAATTTATAACCAACCAACCACCAACTATAAATCCATTTGTAATCCCATATATTTATATGATTACAAAGTTATTGATGCACATTTGGAAAACTGGACCGAAATTACAAAATACAAAGTTTTCCATGATTAAGACACTAAACTCTATATGTATTCCAAATATGAAGCTTCTAAGTCTGCTAGAAGTGCCTTGGACTTTTGATGATCGGTGATGGACATTGGACAATCATGGGACACTAACACCCTGTAACTCGATTGAGATTGATTCATACATTTTTAAGTGAATGTCTCCTATGCACTATGCAGGTTACAAATCATACATGTTTTAGCTGTCTTGTTGCTTTGATTGCATTTGATAATGTTAAATCAATCTACAATGCTGTCTTCGTTGCATAGCTGGATTTATTAAATTATTTTACTTATATTTTCAAAGCGCATAAATAGTTCTTCGTAGCTCCACAATCTAGTTATAAATAAGCCAATGTACTTACTAATTTTAACATGACTAATTTTATAATTATTATAAATACGTATTATGTTGCAAAATGTAAAATATGTAGGCCAATACAAAATATTCACTAGCAGCGGGAAAATATCGACATAAGCCGCAAAACCATCAGGTTGCCCACAAACCAATTCATCATAAGAACGGTCGCTAGCTCGTAAAGCCGGGTTTGTCCGCATATTAATCTCTATAATCCTAACGTTTATGTTAGTTATACCTTTTACTTTATGACTGTGTGTGTACAAAATTCATGGGCCTGAACTTTTTTGGGCTTTACATCAAAGTGAACATAAACTAGGGCCCGTTCTATTTTGCGTTATATGTCATCGATCATTTGCCACAGAAGTATGCACATAGGCTACCCAAATTGGAGGTTTTTCTCACATATTTCCACAAAAAAAATCTCGTACGTTGCTCAGAAAGATGACTGACAAATGTCATAGTACAAATAAAGTAACATGTGTTTAAAACTTCTGCATTTTCTGATTGAGTTACTAAGAATCATATAAAGATTGCGATATCCTACAAAAATCCCTTTAAGTAATCATTCGTTCGAGTATTATTAAGATTTCAAAAGTCTAATGAGAGCACATTGTTGTATTTGTACCCGACCCTTTACACAAGGGACTAATAACGTCACTGACGAAATGGGCTCTAATAACGGGGTGTTTATTACCCAACACACATTATTACTTAATTATAAATTATTTGCTCAATGTCTTTCAAAAATAAAAGCAATATTAGATTTTCCAATCCACATTTAGAATTTATCGCAGCTTTAAAAAGGTCCATCATCTGATTAACATTTCTCTAACCTAATTGGCATTAGGACATGTCTCGACACATAACTGACATACGTATTCCAAAAAGAGTCTTCGGTAATTACAATACGGTATATATTCTATTCCATTTATTATTTAAGCGTTCGGTCGCAGTACTAAATTGGTCAAATTGGCTACACGTCGGGCTACCAAGCAGAATATGCAAAAGGCTTATGCATAAACAAGGGGTTTCATATCTCTGTACAAATGTGGAAAATTTAAACGTACAAAATGTATGGCTATGTTTCAAACATTGTAACTTACCTACATAATTTCTCCCGTATTTTGTGGACGTGGATGTTACTCTCAGAGTAAGCACTAAATAAGGGACAAAGTATTTTTGTTTTAAAGATACAGTCTACATTTTCAAGGCCTTAAACAAAAATCTTCCTATATATTGTTGTAGAACAGTTACACCTATTACCGATAGTTTTAACTAACAAACTTATATGAATAATACAACTTAGTTTTCAGACCACTTATTTATTCACTACAACAAATCCCTTGTCGATATTTACCTTAAAGTTACAGAGACACTGTTGTATCCCTACTATAATACTACTTGAGTTGTTACCCAAGGATAATTTAAATAAAATTAACTTAAATATTTTGTACGTACGTACATTTTGTATCAATATAGGAGTGCCACGTTTAGCTCAGGAGGTGAGAACTATTAGATATAATTTCGGAAATAAATGTAGAACCTTGATTTTGAGTACAAGGTAGGCGTACAGTCTTGTACGCCTACCGTGTCGTTAACGTTCAGACGACTGGGCAACCGGCTACCGCGCAGCGTGTATCGGGTTAGATTCCTGTTCAACAAACAATAGTTGTTCCGGTTCTGGGTGTCATGTGTATAACTTGTTTGTTTATAAACCCATCCACAGCACAAAAGAAAACCTAATGACGGAAAACGTTTATTAAAATAAAATCATAATAACTGTGTACCTACCTATGCAAGAAGACTACAACATATTTCAGCGCGCTTAACGTCCAAAAACACGTTAAGCGATTCTATTTACCTTGAAATAAGTATAAAGAAAATACATACATCCCCATTTATAAATAAGTATTAGTACATCACTTACCTATATTAGGAACTAACTTAGTGCTTAAATATGTAACTGACATCTGTATTAGCAGCAGTAATTAACAATTTTCATCACTCCACTCAATTTCGCGCTGCATCTACCTCTGTGCTATAGCTACATACGTAGGTACATGTGTATGCATGTATGTACATATGTATAGTGTGTAGTGGAATAAGCCAGTAGTACGCGTCGCGAATTTTGACTAGGGCTACAACTGGTTGCGCATTTTAATAGTTTTTGTACTACCTACTTTTGATAGAGTTATTGTAAACTATGTGTTATTGTAAAAGTGACCAGTACCCTTAGCACGAGTTTGTTTTACGGTTAAATCGAAGCGAGAGCACGTTCGGCGCTCTGATTGGTTAGTTTATTTGAGCCGGCCAATCAGAGCGCCGAACGTGCTCTCGTTTCGATTACTTTAAACGTAAAGCAAACTCATACTAAGGTTACAACGAAAAATATAAAGTTCTGGTTACTGTGTTAGTAGAATGAATTTCGAAAAACTTAACAATTGTAAAGGAAACCGTATATATAAACGGAAACAGCAAAATATTCTCACATTAAAAATTACTCTTAGTAAAACATGTGAAAGTGCTGCATATACTAGAAAAACCTTCAACCAATTTCAAGCTTCCACTTTATAAACATTTTAATAAAACTGCCAAACTTTCAATACCAAAAACAAAGACAATGGCTTTTAAATTGAAAATCCCCAGCCAAAAATTGTGTAGTGCCATTTTCCCGGCTGGCAACCCTGAAATTACCTCATCCGCGTTAGATTGCTCGTAACGCCGCTGCTACAAGCATCTACTAACGTAACGGTAATGACGTCATAAGGGAAACGTCCAATCTGTGACGTCACGGTTTACAGCTGTATTAAGTTTAAGGGCTTTTTATGTTAACACCCAAAAGTGGTTAGTTCTAGTTTTATTTGCGCCCTAGTTGTTCAATGTCGATGTCGGGCTCTGTTTCATCCTTTCAGGGTTTGGGTCAAACGGACAGTTTCATGTAAATGGATTAAACAGAATTGCTTGGTAAGTTTTGTGACACTGATGTTAAGTTCAACGGTTTATTAGGCGTACTTTTTTTATTCCTTTAAAGATAAACCAAAAAGGCCTCTAAAAATGTGTGTTCTGTAGATTATATTTGTAGCGTATGGTAGTAAATAGTATTTTCATTTCACATATGTAAAAAATATGTATACATAATGTTAAGGACATTATCACCTGAAAACACCTCCGGTGGCCGACGTTTTTTATTAGCAATCAAAGACGAAATATAACATGACCGGTTAATTGCATAGATAAAATGGAAAGAAAGAAAATTCATCGGTAAATACCACACAGAATGTCGAGTCAAACGCCACTATTTCCAAGTGTGTCATTAAAATTTTCGAAATTTCTTAATTTGTATCTCAGTCAGAAAATTGTATCCACGCTACCCGCGAATTCAGCGGCCCCTCCTAATTGCTTGCAGCGCGGCTGATGCATTGAGCTGAGATAGAATGTCGCTGCCAAATACGCACGCCTCAAGGTTTGTGCGCTCCACGTTGATTACACTACGCTTTGAGATTAAGCGCTACAGCTGCTGCATGTATCATCACGCGCTTTACGTTTATGCAATGGATGGAATTCGCAGCGCTGCAGCATTTGCTGTAATTAGATTTAATGCTAAATTTTGGTGCTGCTATGTAACTAGATGATCCAATAATTAAAGGCCTAGGTTATTGATTATTGTTGCTGTATCAGGCTACGTAGATATCAGACTTAAACTATTTACTAATTACTACAATAAAATTAATTTATAATTGAGGAAAGTGTAACTATTCGCCAAAACGAATGAAGTTTGGTATACCCAACTTTATTTTCCTTGACTGTAATATTATGTAGTTCATGTTATGTTTTACACATGTTGTTAGTAGTTATGACGTGAAAAGATTTACTTAAATATTATCTTGTGTCAACTGCAATATTCGACAGACTGTCAGTATTTTACATAGAGTGACTACCTTGTTTTGTACCTACACCTACGTAGATCTACTTAAATTTTGTCCCAAAATAATCACTAAGTAATATTTCAGTGGTTTAGTTGACACCAAATGTTCTACAGGAAGAACATTTCTTATTTTTATTAAAAAGTAAACAAATAATATTTATCTTAATTACAAAATATTTGGAGCATCACGTTAGATATTAAAGTTAATAGCGTATTTGGCAAAGGCCAGATAGTATGGCTGCCAGGCCGGAGCTTAGATTACGGCGGGAACGACTTATGGCCGAACGTGATGCTACGTACCCACGGGTGCACAGCGAGCTACACAAAACCAGTTTATCATGGTCTCGCTTTGAATGGCCTATCTACACATTTAAAGGTCAGTTTGTACTGGTTTTGTGTTACTTGGTCTGTAGCCGTGATACACAATCAACGTATTGCATGGATCTGCTTCTAGAAACATCTTTAACTACTTCCTAGTGTAATGGCGTGGAAACAATGAATGTTCTGAAACATATATTAAGAGTAACTTTACGTAACATTTGTAATTGTATCCTGTACCCTTACTACAAGTTTCCTTTACGTTTAACGAGAGCGCGTTCGGCGCTGTGTTTTGTTGGTATGAACCGAACCGATCCGATCTCGTTAAACGCAAAGGAAACTTGTACTGATTGGTTAGTTCATCTGTCCTGGCCAATCAGAGCGCCGAACGCGCTCTTTTATCAGTTTCGTTCAATGTAAAGCAAACTTGTACTAAGGGTACCGATTGGTTGGTTCATTCGAGCTGGCCTATCAGAGCGCTGAAACTCTCACTAGGCCCTCTGAAGAGAAAAAAAGACGAATATTATCTGAAACAGCTTTAGATTGGCCTCATGTTTGACGACGAACTAACACTGCTGTAGCCCAAACGGAATAACTCCTTATGTGATCTGAAATCTTTGTACCGTTAGTGAATGTGGTATTTATCATGTAGAATTTTGGTTTACAAACACAATCAAGACACAAAAGAACAATTTATTATGGCTACATTTCAATTAAAACCAAATAAACACTTTCCAAAAAACATACGATGGTGAACTTACTGCCCCATCACATATCAATCGGTACAAACTACGTCAATCAATTTTCAAATTAACAAACCCAATAGTACCTACCTATGTTCATCCAAAACCCTCATCCCCCTTAAAGCAGGTCGCTAAATAAGTCATAACTTAATAATCAAAAGATTAAACAGTTCATTTAAAAGTCTTTGATCACAGAGAATTCGCTTTCAACTTGTGCCTACAGAGGGGGCAACTTTCGTACCTATTTACTTTTGTAATCAACGAGTTATGCTCAAGTATTTCTTTTCAATTAAATTAATATGCCCTTCATTAAGATTTGGATCATTCAATTAATATCTTGTAAATGAAATCAATATTTTATTGATCAAGACTGTTTCGGGGGTCGAGGGGTCTCCTGTTCGATTCCCGGGTCGGGTAAAGTATTATTAGGCATTTTTTGGTTTATCGAAAATTTCTCAGTGCTACTAAGCACGGAGTCTGGAATTATGCCTAGTACATGGCAATCAGCTCAACCCCTATTACATGGGACTTAAAACACAAATGATGAAAGGTGGGTGTAAATTGTATAGCGGCATTACGTGCCGTAATTTATTTATTTATTTGGACAACCAGTAGCTGTTAATGTAATGTGCACCTCTGCCTACTCCTTCGGGGATGAAGCTTGACGTTGCACAATGAAATCAACATTTCTTATTCCCAAATCAGTTGGAACACAAATATAATAATAAATGTAACGTCACCAGAACTTTCTTGACAGGTGGGTACTGACTTACAGTTTTCTGCACAGGGCTTGTGTCGATATAAGTACGTTGCATTCTTTAGTACCGAAGTTGAATAATAGAAGTTGTGATTTAGCCACCAGTTTCAATATGTACCCAGGTTAAATAAAAAGGTTATTTTAAGTGGAGTACTTTAAAAGACAACACTTGAGCAATGTATATAGGTATATTTATTGGTAAATATTGGATTCGATAAAAAAACTATTTAGTTAATCAAAATTACTAGTAGAGTATATCTAGATCTAATGTGTTCTCGTAACTGGCTACGATGGCACAAAAATATATGATGACACCTGAAAACAAAAACAAACTTTCTTTTACTTTGAGACCGCACAGGGCCATAGTCTGCTATTACAATTGTGTCAGAATGGTCGATCATTGAACAGTGCAAGAGGGACGGAGCTATGTAGGTTGTATAGCTCCATCCCTCTTGCACTGCTCAGGGATCGAGCATTGTGACACAATTGTAATAGCAGACTAAGGCAGGGCTCCCAATTTCAAATTCGTGGGGCGCCTAAAAGAGTCATCAGACCACCACAGATGGGGCCGGAACAGACGAATGGACGTCTTCCAACTGATTATGATTCTGGTCTATAAACTGTTGATGCTTCCCGACTTGATGTGTATTAGGACTTATTATTGAGAAAAACAGACTGCCTCGTTGGTCGAGTGGTCACAAGTGCGACTGCCGAACAAGGGGTCTCGGGTTCGATTCCCGGGTCAGGCAAAGTATTACTGGGTTTTTTCAGTTTTACGTAAATTTCTCAGTAGTAGCACGGAGTCTGGAATTGTGTCCAGGATATGGCAATAGGCTCACCCCCTATTACATGGGACTTTAACACAAAATGGTGAAAAGTGGGTGTACATTGTATAGCGACATTACGTGCCGTAATGTGCACCTCTGCCTACCCCTTCGGGGATTAAAAGGCGTGAAGTTGTGTGTGTATTGAAAAAAACCTAGTATTATTGTGAAAAGTGTAAAATGTTACCATCATAAAAACACGCTGCGACGAGAGTGAACAGACTCTGCATCGGGTGGCCGCAGTAGAGGCAAATGATGGACCGCGCAATGAACATGAAGGTATACTCCACCATGAGTACCACGTGCGACACGAACCACACCGACAGTATGAATACAGACCCTTTTTTCTGGGAAGTAAAGTTGGAAATTGCATGATAAATAATGTTTCCATCTCTTTCTCAACAAAATTGGGATAAAAGCCAATGTAAATTATAACATAAGTTTTCATGTGATTTACAAATTCCTTACATTTACTTTTTTATCAACTCGTTCGACTATCTCTACAGGGTGAATTTGAATTTTGTAGGAAATTAGTTGTATTATCACCTCCCGAGAGGAATACGTCGAATTCAAGGTCACCCTGTATACATTGAGCGTCAAACGTGGAGACAGATCGCTTGGTAGTTGCGTACGCTCAAGCCCTTGTTTCACTGCATAGTTAACAAAACACAACTCACGCATCGTACGTACAGCAATAAAATAATAGATACGACGGCCTGGTACATCGATGTGCTGGTACAGAAGAGTGCAAAGATCATGTTGATGGCGTTGATAGGGTTGGAGTTGTAGACCAATTCATTGTTAGCGATAGAGAGGATTGTCCCCAGTGACGCTAACAGCGCTATTATAGCTATCATCTGCAACAGGTTAATGATTTTATCATCATAAGCAAATATTTTATGCTATGACTGAGTACCTAGGGCAACTCATTAGGTACCTACCCAGTGATATTTACTATTTACTGAGGAAATTTTCCCGCAACTCATATTGAAAGTGATTCAGAATAAATGCTTTTAATTATTGTTATATTTTACAATCTGTGAGTTTCATTAAGGCTAATTTTATAGTCAGTTACTTGACCAATAGTTAAATAAATACGACTACAGACGATCATATTACAATTTATCCTTAGGTAGCTATAAACTGATATTTTCAAGTAAAGTAAATAATGATCACTTACAATTGTACCATAGCACACCACAATGACGGAATGCTTCAATGAGGCTCCACACACATCCTTCATGTTACAACATGTTGCTTGCCATTCCGACATTTTTATTTACACTAACTGCTATTTACAAGATATTATTAAAAAATATAACTTTTACATAAAGTGTTTATTTACAACATAACCTTAAAAATTAAATGTCATCTTCACACAATTTGTACAGATTCAATTTTAACTTGTTAAAGGTTTCTGTATAGAGTATCCTTATCATGACCACAGAATATACAAAACATTGGAAGCTGCTCGTACGAGCATATAAATGTCACAATTTAATGTAAATATAACACAAATACTTATTATTTTGCACGACGGTACATTGTTCGCTTAAATAATCTCAAATAAAAGAGTTTTATAAAAGAGTTTGTTTGAGTTTGAGTTAAATAAAAATTATCCAACTTTAATTTTATTTATTTATCCTAACATTACATTTATTCATTTTAAATCAATAGGTTTGTTTTTCTACAGGTATATTATAAACTTTAGTTATTTGTAACCTCTATAAACAAATGAGTAATTTTAGTATCTACCAATAATATTCTGTTATTACCTACATATGTGGATGACAAGTTGGACGTAATTTTATTACAGGAATAAATGCATTATGATTAACGTTATTATTCATTTTTGTTTACTACCGAAATAGTGAGGTGATACAATAAAAAAACTATAAGATACCAAACATTTATTTTCAAACACTGCATTCTAATCTAGTTTAATCAAGAATAAAATTAAATCAACTAACGTACTACAGAATTATTAAACAAGTAGCCCGTCCCGACTCTGTTTGTGTGTTATTCTCTGATTTTCTGCAGAATCCCACAATCACAATAAAAATGATTCATTCACTTTAGAACATTTATTCAAGAAAAATGCGCATACCTACTTACATTTCTGAAGTTCATTATTGTTTAGGCAGATACCTAAGCCAGCACGGAATTTTAAATCACGTAATTATTTCTGCGAAAATGTTTAAACGCTCATAAACCTCTATTGTAAACACATTTATGATATAAACGGAAATCCCCTGCAATGCAATTACAAATAATTTGTTTTCAATAAAATTAACAAGTAACAATTCTACTTGACACAAATGTTCCCAAAGGCATTGTCGTAAGTCATAACATTACCTAGTACTATAATATTACCTAGTCCAAAGCATTGTCAGCCCTATGAACACAAAAATAAAAGCTCTTGAAACAAATAATAGTAAAAACAATTAAAAGTTAAAATGCATTCTAAATAACAGAAATTCTGAGGTACGAAGAATGGAGTTCCACGGTAGACTCGTATTCACATAAACACACATATTTTTACTTTTATTGCTGAATGTATACCAAGGCGCCTTCCGGGTGCGTACCTAACGTGGTTGCATTCTGGCAGCCATTTTAATACCGAAACACTTAAAATTTAACGAATAAACTGAACAATATATGTTTTAATTTTTATTACACTACGTTGCAAGGTAATAATGCACTGATTTGCATACAAATGTAGGGCAATAAATATCAGTTTGTGACGTTGGGGTCGTATGCAGTTTATATTCTTTATAGTGGAACTAGCTACTCTTTTTGTCCCTATCCATGATGGAAAATCCTCAAATTGATACGAGTAATCAAATAAAATATTAACTGCACGGTTGGCGTGATGGGTGGGCAACTGGCTGCCGCGCAACGTGTAGCGGGTTTGATTCCCGCACGGAGCATCTCTTTGTGTGATCCATAAATTGTTGCTTCGGGTCTGGGTGTCATGTGTATGTGAACTTGTATGTATGTAAACGCAACCACGACACAGAAGAAAACCTAGTGTGGGGCAAAATCTCTTATTACCAAAATTGTTATAAGAAATCTCATCCCAATATTATAATAGCAATAGTGTATATATTCACCTGCAAAAATCTTAAAGGTAAAAATTTCACTATTCTCATTCTTTTTAAGAACAATGCAAAGCACTTCAATGTCCATTACCGTCTTTGATGCACCTTTTGTTCGTGAATGAAACTATACACCGTAATGAATATCTATTGTGTTGGGAGTTGGGAGGTGCTGCGTTGGCACGAACAAATACTGGTATCTCTTAGTAAAGGCTCGAAGACACACGTACGTGCGCAACAAAGCTCCAAAAGTGCGTTATTGTATGAAGAAATTGATAGAAGTAAGCACACATCAAGCTATGAGAGCATAGAAGACTGCACGGTTGGCGCGGTGGCTGGGCAACTGGCTGTCATGCAATGTGTAGCGGGTTCGATTCCCGCAAGGAGCAATTCTGTGTGTGATCCACGAATTGTTGTTCCGGGTGTGGGTGTCATGTGCATGTGAAATTGTATGTTTGTAAACGCACCCATGACACAGGAGAAAATTCCAATACGGGGCAACGTATTTAAAAAAAAAGAAGGAACAATATTGCAGTAACTACAAATATCTAGAACACAATATAATTGCAGATAGAAGAAGAGTGCGCCCAGTGATTGAGAACCTGTGAGATTCTATATGTGCCTATAATTTAAGCACTTAGTGACCGTTATGATAGTAATAAGGTAAACTTACACACAATTACAGTTTACGTGTTTGTATAAAGTGAATGCGTCAGCAATCTATCTCCTAACGACAGCTGGAACAGGCTCATTCACTCAAGCTCGTATTGGTGAACTCATCCAACAGAAATGACGTAAAACTCTGTAAAAGTGGGAGTTATACAAGGAAAAATATGTCACACTACCACTACAACAACCTATTACGTATTTCATTACATACGGAAAAGATAAAAGTAATAAGTAAGTGTGTAATATAATACTTTCCTGAACTAATTCATATTCCGTACCAGCCTAGGAATTAACTGAAAGAAATTACGTCACGTACCAGGGCTATACCACGGATACCTTATCCGACCTATTTTTTGTATTAAGACGTGCCTAACAACGGATTTTGGTAGCAAAATCACTAAGATACCCTTTTTTCTTAAGCCTATTGCGTAAAAGTAGTGCTAGAGTGGTTAAGTGGTAAAGTTTTGTCAGCCCCAAGATAAAAGTTTCTGGGTATTCAATACGGAGTGTTTATGAAGAATAGACTCTATATAAGTGAAAGTTACTGTAATCAGATATTTTGTTAGCTTCAATATCCACTAATTAAAAATGTACAAAATAAACATAAGCTTGTAATGTGCGGTGTATTGTTGGTTCCATTCAATCAGCTTGCTAAATAAACCGAGCATTCCACAATTGGCCGCATTTCGTCCGCACCAAGCCAAACTTTCGTCGTCCATCCGATTGAAATGGCTGATTTGCTCCACTAATTACTCAAAAGCGACGCCACTATCGCATTTGATCTGTTTTGCCCTCAGATTTTGCCGGTCTAGCGTGCAAAGCACGGCTCTGCAGATTATAACCGCTTAGTCATGCCTGATAAATTTGATTTCGCAAATGGATTCAAGCAGATTTGTCATACGTTACCCAAAAACTATTTCTTATGATAACAAACACAAAAAATAATAATCTATTCACAAAATAATATTCTTTTATGTAAAGATCAACAAGAAAAAGTAAACAAATTGCCATACAAATAACAAAACCTCAGAGGAATTTGAAAAACGTTGAAAACATTCATGGCAGTCAAAAGGAGGAAGGTAATTTGGAAAAGGGATCCGTCACTCTCACTCCTAAAATTAATGTCACTCATAAACGAAAATTCTTATTAAATAATGTACTTTTAAAAGGACCAAGTCTCCATAGACTTTTACCTAATTAGGTAATTAATTTCGTACACATTTTATATAATTTCTTTATTTGTTACAATATTCCGTACACCAATTTTAAAATGGAATTGCAAAATTGTGTTCTATTTTTAAAGCTTACTATAGAAGTAGCCTTGCTATCGGACACGATGCTTTATGTAGTAGTAAACCATCAAGATTTATCCTGTAAATATACGAATATCTTAAACATGAGTGGCTAAAAGTAGAAAGGGAGAAAACATATGATAAGGTGCAGCAGTTCTTTGTAGGAACAAAGGTTTTCGAGTGGAGGCCGCATACCGGCAAGCGCAGCGTAGAACGTCCACCCACAAGGTGGACAGACGACTTGATCAAGGTCATTGGGGGAGGTCTATGTTCAGCAGTGGACGTCTTGTGGCTGATATTATGATGATAAGGGAACAAATAAGTACATAACGTAGAAATTATATTTAGAAAACGGTTTCTAACCACGATTACATTAGCATACAAAACATTTTGTATACATATAACATGTAGCAAACAAATTCTGTTTTGTAGCAGAACCTACTTTTCCTTATCACATTCAACGGTAACACATTTTCATACATCAAATCTCACATAAGCCTTAAGTACATGTGAAAGTATAATGTACCTACCTCGTGTCACATTTCATGCTTCAAAATTCGTTATTTTCTGCGATATCAACGTCATGTTTTGGTTATATTTGGATAATCTTGTGTAGTAAGGAACGGAATTTTATTTTTGTTTGTCATTCATACAATACGGAAGGGAGAGGCGGAGAACTATTGTTGGAAAATTTGTTGTTATGCCTGAAATCTGATGACGATATATTTCAGAGACATTAAACCAGTACGACTCTATATGTATAGTATGAAATATCCAAACAACAACAATTAATTAATCATTTATAGTAGTGAAAAACAGAAAATCGTTAAGGCTGTAAATTGGTCCAACCGCATCTCCAATGCGAACGTGCGAAAGATGCGAGATTAACTAAACAAATCTTTATATCATCTTTAAAACAAACAACTAGAACAAAAATGTTGCAAACATTTTTATGTGGCATTAGTTGTCAAAAGCACGCAATTTGGGTCACTCATTATTCTTCGGAAGTTGGGCGGCGTTGCCCATATTTTAGGTCGAACATCTTGGGACCTTGGAACTGTCCCGTTCCGGGGGCATAAATAATGTTCCCGCGGGACATGTTAGGTTCACCACACCCTTAGACCCTTTTATAACCGCACATAATGGCTACAGTAATGTGAATAGAGGATATATTCACTTCTTCGCTACTTTGTGTCAGGGTGATGTTTGCACTCTGTCTTGAATGTTCCACAGTGGTAAATGTTCCGTTAAATCGAATGCTTCCAAAGCCTCGCTTCGAACTCTCGTGTCCGACCCAGGGAATGCCTCGCTGATTTATTTCGTCATTTGTTTCTTTTTCACTTTTCGATCTGACCTTGGCTTTTTAATTTTTGTGTAGGTTTTCTTAAGATTATTTTGGGTTGGATTTTGTTGGTAAGTAATGTTCCGTAAAAATTACCTTTGCCGGAAAACTGTTTGCTCTACATTAACCTTATTTAATTAAAAAAACATTACAACGTGGACCTTGTTGTATAACAAGCAACATGCCCCCATAACTATGTAATCCCAAATAATTAAATAATAACTACATTGGAAAAATATGTTTAAATATAAAAATCCAAAAATCCCTAACGACCCTATAGTTCAAAATAACATAACCCTTAAACTTTAGACAATCCCCCAATAACTTCATTGACTGCATTACTTGACAATTTCAGGAAAATGTAAAACGGCAACCATTTTCTGCACGTGTAGGCGAGACTTCAAGCACGTAGGATTTGTCATCCAAGTTTATATTTGCTTAGGGACAACCGATCGACTGAACGGCTTTGTATTATTGGGTCAGTTCTAGATAGGATAGCTAGAATATCATGTTTTAAAGCAAATTGTGATTGTGTTAAGGAGATAAGGGTTTTAACAACGTTAATGCTACTGATATAAATAAAATAATTATACTTCCAAAATTAGCTTCAACGAGAGCAAATGAGTAACAGTCACACATCAGTCTGTACTTACAAACCACGACCTCATTCCTTATTTACCAAATAAAGACGTTACCAAATCGAAAGCGAACAGGAACGAGAATGAAACACCAATGTAAATAAACCGCAACACTCGAAGAAATTCAATACATAATATATCATGATGCTCAGCCGCGTCATGCATACAATTCTGGCCACACAACAACACTCATTTAAAATGTCCTCTCGGCTAGTGTGAACCCGCTTTACCTTTTATTCGAGTCACGTTTGTCATTTCACACCGATCCGTCGAGACACAGAATTTTCACACTCTATAAATTTTCGCCAATACGCGATAAGGAAATCCGTTGGGTTTACTCACAATCCCGGAACGGGATTCCGTTTGAGATGTGATAACTGACTCCAGTAAATATGTGCCCTTTTGATATATTATTTATTTACAATGCGTGACTATGATATATTTGCAATGTGGATGGGATTGAACGAAGCAAAATGTGACTGAAATATCTTTTTCCTTTTTGTTTGAAGCAAACAAGTCTAAACAATGAAGTTGGTTAAAAATAAATTCAATCTGTGTCAGTTATCACCATAAATAAATATTGAGAAATAGCTAATTAATTAAGTAACATAAGAGTGCGTCACTATGGAAATATTGAGTTCATTATTATTTCATTTCCATTAATCAATGTATGATACATTATATTTCATAATAAGTACTTACAAAATGTAAAACTACGTAAATACGCATGTACATATATAAACCACATAAACAATAGAAATACCAACAATATGTTATCCACTTTTCCTTAAATATAACCACATATGTCTATGTACATATACATATAAGAGTGCTCTGATTGTTTAATAATACAAACAAGGCATTAATAGGCATGATTAACTGTTTAATTAATACTTGAATCAGAAAGATGATCTCGTCTCAGCATCTTCGCTGAGTGGAAATCCCTAAGCTTCCTTGGATACTCTACTATTCATCTGTGTTCGGAATTTTAATCATCCAATTTTAGAAATGAGAGCTAACGAAATGTTTTTCTTAATTTCGAGATTATCTTGTATGCCAATGGAAATAAGTGTTGATGATTCAAAAACTACATAGTTTTGTCAACCTCGGTTAGGTTAAGTTCAATTCCAATTCCTAAGCGTTGCATTTACCCAAATACCTATCACAAGTATTTGTAGTATACAAAATCACATTCATGAAACCTAAAATATTAAGAAACATAAATGTTCAAATTTAATTTTCACAAATAATCAGCCTAGCCTAATCTTCATTTAAAGGATCAATGTATTTCAACGAAAAATACCAGAAAGTCTGCATACAGCTAATCATTTAATTTGACTAAGAGCTATAACCAATGACCATAAGGTAATCTCCTCAGACAGCGATACTAGAGCAATCTTAATACAATTTCAACTTTATTGCAAAATGATAAGGTTGAAAATTATAAAAGGAGGTCCGATTAGGGACTGTACCTTCGACAAACAGACGTACAGTCTGTTAAAGAGCCGCTAACTGGTTCCGTACGATGCTAGCTTTCAGTTCTGCTAGTACTGCACCTAATATCTAAGTATACAATGTATTTTCCAGATACATTCCCATTATGGTGGGTACATTAGATACATTTTCGCCAAAGAGGTGACGAAAATACGGTTCTGATTCGTCCTATTTTGTACACGGATTACTAATGATAATCACACTTTAAACGTCTGTCGTGGTGGTCATACAAACATCTATAATAGTCGTTACACCTAATCAAAAGCTTTAAAAATCTTACCAGGTTATAGTAAATAAGTATATTACCCAAGTCCAATATAATTACAAATCCCTGAACTATTACGTCATATAAACGTCCCACCCTAGTCGTATTAACATTATAGTGGTTCTTAGTACGAGTACAACCCTTAATTACAAAGTCAAAGTCAAAATAATTATTCAATTAGGAAGACACTTGAACGTCAAATAAAAAAAAAAGTATCAGTATGTCGATCAATTATTTAATGAAGCTATTTGCTCGTTCCAAAGTATAGATTCCTTTAGAGAAGAATGAGTAAGAAACTCCATAGGCTACTGTTTTTCAATCACAATACATTTCTTAATCACATTGTTTCGTTGGTTCAATTACAAAATACATCCTTATTTATTCACATTAATATATAAATAAATAATTAATCATTTATTACATTAACGCAGGTCATTCACATCCTGGCCATCTCATTCATAAATCCACACTAAGTATTAAGAACATTGAAAGGCAAAATTCATAAAATCCATTAGTTCCTACATTTTTTCAATGACTCATGCAACCAATAATAACAAAGAACCAACAATAAAACTTCGAGTTAAACTTGGGCACTAGATAGATAGCGCTCAACTTTACAAATAGTATACTATCACATTTTATACACCGCAATTATAAGGAAGTTTTTGCTATAGTTTAACTATGTATTAAGAGACATTTATTACAGTAATAGATATTACAGAACAAAGATATTTTAAATAGAATTACTAGTCGAAACCGGTATTTTTATATTTGTCACATAAAGGTTTTTATAGGAAAATGGTCATAGTAGTTAACAGTAAATTAATTACCTGTACAATAATAATAATAAATGTGGGAATTTTCAACTTTCATACCTATGTCATTAACCTGTCAGTTAATTAATATGTAATACATTATATTTGTTTCGATGAACATAATGTATCAACTTAATTGCCATAAACAGCAAATACCATAACCGTCATTACACATTTTAATAAATCCCATTTTAGGTACCCACCTAAAATGGGATTAGATTGGGAATGGGAATGAGTAACGCAAATCCTTGCGTAATGTGGGATGTACGCATAATAGATTTGACTTGCACTTTATCTATTTTAAGAACAAAATATACTTTCAGACATCTCCTTCCGCCCTTGGTCAGGTGAAAGGGAGTTTCAGACTCCTACTAACCTAAAACCTTAAACCTAGGTAGATAGTACTCAACTTTACAAATAGTTTACTATCACATTTTATACACCGCAATTATAAGGAAGTTTTTGCTATAGTTCAACTATTAAGAGACATTTATTACAGTAATAGATATTACAAAACAAAGATATTTTAAATGGTAATTACCAGTAGAAACTGGTATGTTTTTATTTGTCACACAATGGTTTTATAGGAAAATGGTCATAGTAGTTAACAGTAAATTAATTACCTGTACAATAATAATAATAAATGTGGGAATTTTCAACTTTCATACCTATGTCATTAACCTGTCAGTTAATTAATATGTAGTACATTATATTTGTGGCGATGAACATAATGTATCAACTTATTTAGTACGTTTACCATATACAGCATATACCATAACCGTCATTACACATTTCAATAAAATCCATTTTAGGTGGATACCTAAAATGGAATTAGATTGGGAATGGGAATAGGTAACGCAAATCCTTGCGTAATGTGGTTTGTACGCATAATGGATTTGACTTGCACTTTATCTATTTTAAGAAGAAAATATATATTCAGTCGTCTTCTAGCCCTGGGTGAGGTGAAAGGGAGTTTCCGACTCCTACTAACTTAAAACCACCTTTTTCCAATTCCTGCTTCGAGCTGGAGTGCCAGTTACCCTTGCAGTTTTTCGCAGCTTCGACGTTTGCACTATATCTAAGACCGAATCTAGACATCAATGAAAACAAATAAAAAAGTAACATTAAACACCCCATTGATACTAAGATTTGCCTTCAACATTCTTATATCAGCTGTCAATGACTTAAAGACATAAAAAAAATAACTTTTCACTTAATATACACATTCCCCAAAGGCGCACAGAGGTCGTTTATTGCCTAAACACAGAGGAGACCCGGATTTCGCCACTTACTATCAGTTTCATGTAACAGAAGGCGAGCCTAAGAAAATGTTAGAGGAAAACCCTTACCGAACCCCGAAGGTATCTTTATGTTTCAATGACGCTATTTGACCCTAATGATATTCCCACATAATACCTTCCTTCATGTTTGTAGACGGAAATATTTTTATACCTTAGGTTCCGGTAGATTGACATATTTTGTGTCTGTGAAATATAATGTATGTGTCTTCTAAATCTCATGATCTGGGCAAATAAATTGAAACGATAAATGTTTAAGAATTTAATCATTCACAAAAGTTCTTATTAAAGAAGAATTGTAAAAACAGAGAAATTCGAGAAATCAAACCCAGGTGAAGTTGAGGTGGACCGCTAGTTTATAATAAAATAGTTTAGTATAAATATCAGAGGTTTACATACCTATGTTATAGGAGGACAACGTACTGCAAAACACCAGGCTTAATTCCAGACGCCTAGGTATTATTGTGATTTCAGAAAATCTATAAACAATAATATTTCCTCAAACCGGGAATCGACAACAATCAACACAAAAGCCCAGATCAGCACGCACACTTACTAAAGTCGAACAAAGCAATACAATTATTGTCAAATCTAAACAAATTATCCTGGAACGACCACATGTTGTGTCATTTTACAAAATAATCACATTTACTCTGTCCTACAAGGGTATTTTAACACATGAAAAGGTCAGATACCGTAATTAAAAACATTAAGCTAGCCGGTTTAATCTGGTTTATTATAACCGCGTATCCAAACAACCATTAACACCCTTAATATTGAGTTTAGCCTTTAAACTTGACCATGTGCTAAAATTAACCCAATTATATACTGTAATTTGATTCATTTTTCTATGTTCATATATTGTAATACTTAATACCTGATGGTATTTTATTGGCTTACTAACTTTTCAGTCTTATTTTTGTTCAGCACTCCTCTTCATAAAATAACATTATCCAATTTATTGTATTAGCCGGTAAATAGCCGCCGCCAATGGACACCCAAAACACCAGTGGCGTTACAAGTGCGTTGCCAGCATTTTGTGAGTTAGGAATTTAAGTGTTGTTGGAGAATCACGGATTAAGATGATTGGGAAGGGGATAATTGGATTGCCGATAACCTCACTCACACAACGCAAGCGTTGTTTCACGTCGGTTTTCTGTCAAGCTGATCCATTCGTACCGAAGCATGGCTCATCTCACACTTAAAATATGGTGTAGCCATTTCCAAAATGTGCACTTTGCACAAAATGTAACAAATCATTTGTCACCAACGAGAGTGGCCGTGTTACACCGCTGCAGTAATCCGAGAGTCGGTCGAATACATCCGAATGGACCTCCCCAGCTTCGCAATCTGCTTTCTTTTTACTCTCCTGAATAAATCTATCAACGGCTACCAACTACAAACCCATTAGGATCGCGTACATACAAATGGGATTTTCCGCTCCAAACTACGCAATTGAACTGCAATATTCGTGTAAAATTCATTATTCTACTAAATATTTGGAACGTCACACATTTTCCTTAAAAGGCAGTTAACGTGTTCCCGTAACAGATAGAAGTTTGCAAAATATTTATAGAGATTTCAGTTACAATACAATGCACGGCAATAAAAACATTATTATAAAACTGTGTGACGCAGTAACTATCTATTAAACAATTTGTACAAAAAAAATGCACATAAAATTATAAGCTGACTTTAACATTACAACTAACCATTGTCATTACATGTGCGTTTCATCTGCAGAACAGATCAATATTGATGTTTTTACTTATTTTTTTATTAAGAAGTTTTTTCAGTCTTCGGTTAGCAATAAGCAATTGGAAGTGAACAATCCACCTTCTCTAGAATAAATAGTTAAGTCCTCATCGGAGTACCGATGACCGTCAAGGAATGTATATTGTGGGTTGTGGAGGCAAACGTAGTCTAAACACATTTAGGTTTAAGTTGAAGCATACTGTTGATGCCACACAGAAATACCTACTAGAATGCATCGAAAATTTACATTTGTGAAATAACAAAAGTAGAACTACGCAGTAATAACATCGATTAGGTACAAAAATATAAATAGTAACGAATAATTAAAATAATAACTATCCTTCCCTCTGTATTAAATAAGGAAATACTTTATTCCCTAATTAATCTATATTAATGCAAACAACGAAAAATTGCCAACAAGCACTAATAATATTATCAGTTATAATCGGACCGTGATTGGACTAAATAGATTATAATATAGAGAAATATTTGTGTACTGGAATAAAACCTATAAAATATATTATCTAAGTGTGTAACAAGCAAGATGGCGAAGTGTTTCTATAACAACTCACATCTGATCCTCTCAAGTGTGTCTGATGAAGAGCTTGGAGCCATACAATTGTTCCACTGCCATGCGGAATCACACCTGTCTTTCTCTCTCGCATTGTGTGTCATTTTCATAATACTCGGCATTCCTGGCAACGTCATTACCATTGTAGCTCTTGCTTGTGATAAAAAAGTAAGTCTTATCTATCTATACTAATATTATAAAGCTGAAGAGTTTGTTTGTTTGTTTGTTTGTTGGCTTGTTTGTTTAAACGCGCTAATCTCAGTAACTACTGGTCCGATTTGATTAATTCTTTTTGTGTAGGATAGCGCATTTATCGAGGAAGGTTATAGGCTATAAATCATCACGCAACGGCCAAATGGAGCCAAGCAGAGCGGGTGAAACCGCTAGTAGCTAGTAATTATCTTAATTAGAAATACTTTACAGCGATTCTCATCTTGGCGGTAACGGGCATATCTTTTAAATATGAAATTGGTTGTCAATTTTAAAAGAAAAAGAACACAGGAAATATGGACGACTTTTCATTTTAAAGAATATTTTTGCATATTTGTGTCCATTTACAGTTCTGAATAAAGATTATTTATTTCTTTTTTTTACTTGGGATAACCATACTTCACCACGAATGGAAGAAGTGTGACTCAATTTGAGTATGATACCACGACTCACAAATAATTGCCGTGAAACAACACTTGCGTTGTTTTACGGTATCAATTGTTATTTGTCGTTATATAAGAAGTTATTTTTCTAGGTAAGGAACGTAACAGCTGTGTTCATAATAAATCTTCACATAAGTAACCTGCTGACTTGCATTATAATCTTGCCGCTATCAGCGTCGGCTTTTGCTAAGAACCATTGGACATATGGAAAAGCAATGTGCATCGCGTATGCGTACATCAGATTCACGTTGGCTATCTGCTCTATCCTAAGTATCTTAGCCATCTCTGTCACCAGATTCATATTGGTGTGCTTTCCATTCTCCTATATCAAGTAAGTAGTACTTAGTTAAAGTAATATTGATTTTATTATAAAAAGTAACTCATCTTTCACCAAAAGACTCCCAATTTAACCATCGTCGTAATATTTTCAGGATTTATAATAGAAGAAACGTATCAATAATATTACTGCTGATCTGGGTAACTGCCTTAACCATATATACGCCATATTATTTTGTAGGACTGGGCAGCTTTGGTTTAGATTCCAACCAAGGATTCTGTACCGTCATATATGAAAAGTATGGGGGAATACTTTATTTATGTTTCGGCTATGTACTACCTATTACCATTATGATCTTGTGTTACATCAAAATTTGGTGGGCAGTGACGAAAATAAAAAGGAAAACGCAAAATAAAAATTTGACTTCGTGTCCTTCAAATAACGTGACGCACAATTTAAATGGTACTAGAAGCACTTCAAGACCAATTCTCAATAGCGACTCTTCTTGTCAAGGGGACAACACAAGTAACAACAGTGCGGTCCCACCCAGCAACGAAGCAAATACTCCCAAAGGAAGAAATACTGTTGAAGAAATCTTCCAAGCAACTAAAAGGCGACTAAAAGGCCCAACAAAAAGAGACAAAAGACTTTTACCCATGATAATGGCTATTATTATAGCTTTCAGTTTCGTTCAATTACCTGCAATGATAGGCAGGCTCCTTATATTGGATAAACCCAAATATCCTTTGACAATGATGATGTTACAAATGATTAGTTTTTCAGATTATTGTATAAATCCTATTATCTATGTGTTTATGTCCACCGAGTATCGACAGGCATATATTAAACTTTTCAGAACAGTAATAATTAAACTTCGAAGAAATCTAAATTAGAAAGTATATGTAGTATACCAATAGTGATAATGCGCATTAAAGTTTTCGTCACTGTTCGGCAACAGTCGTATGTCGTACGTCTACAAACCTCAGAAGACCAAATATGAATTGGTATAGTGGTGTATTTTTTCATGCATACTATAGTAGATTTATGTGTTTGTGTACAAAACCAAGAAGGATGTATAGATGCAGCTCAACCTCTTCGACATAGAGAGAACACATGTGAACAGTCTCCACCATTATACATATACATATAAAGACGACAGACGGACCTTTGTCTAGGTGGCCACCATTTATACAATTAGTTTTACTATAAATAATATAACATAGGTAGTATATATATTATATCTTCGAATATATATTAATATTTCAAATTTAATTTTGTATTTTCCTACTCAGAATTTGTATTTATAGCACCAAATACACATTTTATAATAGTAATTTATTTTTGATTTAGACCTAATAATATCTTAGACCTTAATAACTTTTTAGGTTATTATAATAGTAAATACTTACATACGGAGTGTAATAACATTAAGTAATATTAATGCATTTCTAGAGATACGCAGAACTGGTATATTAAGCAACTCCCCTTGTTTAGTCGCATATGTTACGTTACGGTTACGTGAACTTATGTGAACTTGGACTAAAACAAATTAAAATAAAATTCAATCCAAGTTTTATTATATAATTATACAAATAGCGAAAAATACACTTTATTTACATATGAATTATAAATATGATTACAATAACACATTTAAAAATGTAACAACAGAATCGTAGGCGTACATTTAAAACAGTATCAAAATTTTTGTGGTAGACATTTATTGTGCACGGTTGTTAAGACCAGCAGAAAGGCGTCGCAAAGTGCCTGTCTCAGTTCGTTAGTTGTTCATTAGTGTTCTACGGAGACAATGGCGGACTGTAATGTTCATTTACCCACTACGCGCGGTGCTACTACGCGGTACGCCACTACGACACTACGCCATTCTGACGCTACGCCACTTTACTCCAGATTCACCACTTCTTTTTAACAACTCGTGTTGTTTAGGTGCCTAGGCTAATTTTAACAAAAAAGCTGTAATTATTTTTTTGAGAGGTTGAAATAATAGGGGTGGTCACAGAGTATGAAAATTTAAAAATCTATTTAGTCCGTCAGTTAGGTAATGAAAAAAATATTAGACTCGTATTTTTTATTTTATCATACAAGATAACAATACTTAGATAAAACGAATCAATAATTAGGAGTATATTAGGAAGCAAATACATTCAATCAGATAAAAATAGGTGTCTAATATTTTAAAATAATTTACAAAACGGACATTAAAACAAAAAATAGTCATCTACCCTATTATGTACGTAAGTATTATTCCTTATTATCATCATCATCACCAGCCTTGGAGATGTTCAAATGCTAGGTAAAGCTCACACGGTAAAAGAATAATATAATATATACAATGTGATAGGGTTGGAACTTCTAACCCGTTAAGGCTGAGTACTACATCTAATTTTATCGACAAAAAAAATAATATGGGGGGTTGAACCCCTAATTGAAAATATTGAAAAATAGTGAGTTTTTCGGTAAAAATAATTCACAAATGATTTTTTTCTCACCAAAACATTATCGAACATATGAAAAAAGTAATGAATTAGTTAGCCAAGGTTATTAGCTACCGTTTGTCGTTTTTTTTTGTTTCTGCGACGCATACAACCTTTGATATCAAAAAAAGAAAAAAAAATTTTTAAAATAGCCATAACTTTTAGGGGGAGGGGATTGGACCCCTTCGACCCCCGACTTTTATCGATAAAATTAGATGTAGTACTCAGCCTTAACGGGTTAGAAGTCTGACCCCTATCACATTGTATAATATTTGAAAATGTATAATGTATAATTCAGTATAATATATTTTGTACGCTGTCATACATTCTGCCCATTGTTTTCCTCTAAGTTTAAACTCAAGTGAACTAATAAAATTATTATAATGTACATTAGCCCTATGAAGACTAAAGTACATGGGACATAAGGACAATTAATTATTTTATGAACAATGAATAAACTTTACCATAATTTGAACTGTACAGGAAAATAATTATAGAAACAATTAATTTTATTATTTTCTATTATTATTTGTCTATTCAACATGTTAAGTACCTATTACTCATGAAGAAGAACACGTATTTTATATGCCACGATTTGTTTTACAGAACCATTATTTTTATGCTCCGTAAATTTATAATTGTAATTATAAAAATAAATCAATTTTTCCAACATAACATTTGTAGATTATTATTACTTATTAGTGCACTTCTAGGGAACTATGTATTTATGAATGAGGAAATTCTAAAGTTCAATATGATTAAATAGATTTTTGGACTTTGGTATTCATAGTTTTATGCTAACTTTGATTCGTCATTGTGCCTTGTAACTGCATGTTACATTTTCGATAAAATTCATTCAAGCTTCCTTGTGCGAACTACTAGGGAGTGGAACTCCTTGCCGGAGTCTGTGTTTCCTGATGGGCATAACCTGGGTGTCTTCAAAGCCCTGAATAGGTTGCTTATGGGCAGATATGCTACATCGTAGGCCGCATCATCACTTACCAGCAGGTGAGATGGTGACCAAACGTCGACCCATTAAATGTAAAAAAAAAAAAATCAGCCTAATTATAGGTTAAGGAAGCGTGGCCATCCTCAGCAAACCAGCGTACAGTGATAGCAGAAGCGGTGGGCATCGGAATGACGTGGAGCGAAGTGAAGCGAGAAGCTCAAGACCGATCGAGATGGAGGACCTTTGTGGACGCCCTCTGCCCCATTGGGGGACATAAGGACTTTAAATAAAGGTAGTCAATGTGTATAAATGTGGAGGACTATCTATGGGGGAGGTCTTTGTTCAGCGGTAGACGTCTCGCGGCTGATGGTTATGATTACTTATGATGATGATGAGGATTAGTAAATGTGTATATTAAGAAGTAAATTATAATATAATGCTAACTGTACTTTACAATATCTTATAGTAACGTGAGTTTTGCAATTATATTACTATTTAGTTTGCAAACGCAACCACGTCATGGGAAAAAAAATTACATTAAAAAAGTCTTCGATATTTCAATTCCTTAAAATAATCATTGACATTGTACCTACCTACAATAAATTTTAATCGTAAAGTTACTAGACAAGGATTAAAAATAAATATCAAACTAGAAAATGAAGCCAATAAGATCGTAATGAGAGAGAAGTTAAAACAAATAAATATCACTTACATAGTTTAATTACTGGGAGAAGTTTCCTCAATGTTTAGGAAAACCCCCGGGTTTCCATGTTACGCTATATTTCACGTTCATTCGTCCCTTGTGAGCTTACAGGCATTACCGAGTTCAATGTACTACTCGTATCGGTGTCCAAATATATAGGCACTGATATAAATCACTCGATTGATTCATTACAAAGAGAAGATTTACATCCTCACTGATAAAATGTTAAAAATGTCATACTGCCGCACTAAGTCATCTAATGGTTACTTAAAGCATTCTTAATGACTGTTTTGTACGTAAACAATAGCTAAGGATTGTGTTTAAGTAATCATTAAATGCCTCTCGGTGAATATTGTGCGAAATATTACCGTGATCTTTTTCTTGGAAATTATCGGCTAATTCCCAGTGAAAAACATGAAATACACCTCTATCAAATTGATATGTTTATCTTGAACCTTGTAACCTAACTATCCAGAACAGAGATATACGAAAAATTTAAATAATACCCAAATAGAAAAGAAAACATTAATCATGAAATATAAGAAGTAATAACTGTTTTAACTGAAATTCGGCCTTCATGAAATATAAGAAGTAATAACTGTTTTAACTGAAACCGACTTTATTCATTTGTTCAATCATTTATTAATTGATTTTTTTTTCACTCATGTTTGATTGTATACGGCGTTAATGTATATTTTTCATGTGGAAACTGTTTTGGACTGTGTATTATTTAATTTGAGTGTAATTTTCGTATACGATTCTGTTTGGTACCCTAATAAAAATAATTAAAAAATTAAATATAACGTAATCATGAAAAAATGTGGCATACTCTTATTTTCCTAAGTACTTATTTCATTCAAGTTCTATTTAACTTGTTAAACTAAGGACTATAACGTCATACATCAATTAGTGATTAAGTCTACATCATAGGTTATAGGTATGTTCATATAAATATAAATCGGTATGCAGTTTTATAACCGTTTACAACGTCATTTAGCAATAATTTAATATGCAGAAGTTCTTGCAAAATCAAGTGATGTACTGACTTGTAATTCTATTTATACATATTTATATACCAGTTCTAGAAATTGATGATTCTTGTTATAAGTCTAACATAACAAGTCCTACTTGTGTGGTCAAAAAGATACATATTCTGTTTATACCTCTTTATTGGATATAGGTACTTGTATGAACGTCTTTGATACTTGACACCTTAAAAATATTAAACGATTATGAAACAAAACGTTTTCCTGTAACATTTAAATGGTAGGTAATTGAGTTTAAATTACAAAACAAGTGACTAAATGTTTAAATTTAGGTGTCTTAGTATTAAATGAATTAATGTTCACTGTATTATAAAGCAAATGTAATATTGGTACCGCATTATCTCACTACATGTGACGCACAGGGAAAACGAATTATGTTCGCTTGTGGAAACACTATAGCCTCAAAGACACTTTGTGGCCACTGAAAATATCATTAGGACTTTTATAGCCATAGCGAATAGACCGCTTACGAACCAAAAATGTAATATTCAATAAACCAGTCACATTTGGAGTGTTTTTAATATCGTCATCGGTAGCAATCATTGTGTAAAAGTGTAAAATGGCGTGTGATTATACTAAGGCCAAATTTGGAATGTCGTATTCGTCAGGTGAAGATTTAGCATCGGTTAAACTATTCAAGTGTTATTCTGATACGCTCCTGGGCTTCGCTTCTGCGTGCTGTGTGGCCTTCATGGTCATAGGCATTCCTGGCAATCTCACTACTATCATAGCACTTGCTAGGTGCAGAAAGGTATTTTTCATTTTTATTTTTAAGAGTAGTTCCTACATTCATTTGTATTCAATATGAATCACCGTCATAGTCACAAGACGTCCATTGTAGGATAGTGCATAACACATAAATTTCCCTTCTCCGAAATGGGTAAACTTAAGCATAATTAAGTCAAACTATAACCACGAAAATACGACTAACATAAATTATTTTCTCTGACGATTTTTTTTTACCAAATTCGTAATATTTCAATTGAGCCAGCCAATTTTTGATGAGGACCTAAGGGTTCCTTCGCATAATCTGGTCTATTGAATCGCCACTATCTGTACCACTTAACAGAAACTTTCTTGTCTACTAGATTTATACAAAGTTGTTACTGTATCAGTACAAAAACCTTGTAAGTATGTAATAATGATACATAATCAATACGTTTACAGGTCCGGAATGCGACAGCAATATTCATAATAAATCTCCACATATGTGATGTGATATTCGGCAGCCTGATTCTGCCGCTGACTGCTATCACATTCTTGCAGAAACACTGGACCCACGGATGGACCATGTGTCGTGTGTACGCCTACTGCAAGTTCACTTTAAACGCCGTCTCCATCTTCACAGTCCTGGCCATCACCATCAACAGATATATCATTGTGTGTCACCCACTTTGGTACCCCAAGTACGTAACAGGAATATACACGTAAAACATATAAATGTGTTATTAAAGTGGAAGAACTATTTCATAACGAATTATGTCTTTGTTTCAGAATTTATAAAAGAAGAAACATGACAATGATGTTAATCCTCATCTGGACGTTAGCTTCAGCACTTTTTTTGCCGTCTTACTTCGGAGTATGGGGCCGCTTTGATTTGGAACCTAATGGAGGATTCTGCACGATGCTTGAAGACAAAAATGGGAACTCGCCAAAGAAATACTTCTTAACTATCGCCTTCATAGGACCTTATCTTACTATAGCTATATCTTACGCTATAATTTGGTGGGTGGTAATGAAAACTGCAAAAAAAACACGAGGACAAAATCCTAGACCAATGCGCCCATCACATTTACCTCTAGTACACACCCAATCTGAGACGTCAACTGATGGGAGGACACTTATAAGCTTCGATCCTGCAAGTCCTACAAATAGTACAACTGACGATGATAAGACGCCGCCTAGCAGTGCCAGTTCTACACCTCGTGACAACAAAACTTTTGAGAAATACTTCAAAGCACCGTTTAGACTGACTATAAAAGAAGTAAGACCAAGGGCACCGACAAGGAGAGACAAAAAACTGTTTGCAATGATCGCTGGGATAATGTTATCTTACAATTTAACCCATTTGCCATTGATGGTGACAAGATTGGTTTACAAGGAGTATAAGTCAGAACCTTACGCTAACGTGTCGGCCCATCTCTTGTCATATCTGGGGACTTGTATAAACCCCATCGTCTATGTGTTAATGTCGAATGAATACCGACATGCGTACAGGAGTCTCTTTGAAGACGTTATAAATAAATTCCGGAGGCAACAATATTAATTAGCACCTGAATAATGAAGAAATAATTCATATGGTAAGCAGTAGGTAGTGCTACTTTAATACCTAATTTGGTGAGAACGATACGGCTCCTGCAAATATTATAATGAATTCATGATTACAAGGAGACATATAAACGCATTGGTTAAATCTCACTGAAAGTTCTGGTTGTGATGTGATACTGGACACACTTTTAAGGTGTCAAGGAAGTTCCTAAGGACCTTCCGAAAGAAGGACCAATAAAGGAGTGATCGTCAAGACGAAGAATGTACAAAGCGGCCCAAAACGCTTTCGTTAACTGCACAAACGAAGGATAAATAGTATTATTATTTATTGTATAATAGTTATATATATTTTTGTAAATACATTCATTGTAAATAAAAAGTAATTCAACTTTGTTTTTCATTCAAATTGTGTCATAGTCATTTTTCGGAGAGTCTTTAAAACTTCATATTTTAAAGCCGATATGAAATATTCTCAACTCAATGCAGACGCATATACGAACACGGATTAAAATGTGGTGTCCGTCCGTTTAATATGAAATGAATTTTCGAGACAATGATGAATGGTCATCGTTACCATATTCAATTTCCATAGCAAATATTTAGTTTCAATTTTGCTATCGAAACGGCATGTTAAATATGGAGGAAGGGAGTATATTGCTGGATTTATGTCTGGAATTTATGGGCAGGTAATATATTTGAGTCTAACAACGTCTAGAGAATAACGTGTGTGTTAAGTGTGGGAGAGCCATGCTTCGGCACGAATGGGCCGGCTCGACCGGAGTGATACCACGGCATCACAGAAAACCGACGTGAAACAACGCGTAGGTTACGTTGGGTTTCGTTTTCTGAGTGAGGTACGGGAGGCCCAATTCTCCCCTTCACAATTCCCGGCTTCCCCAACAACCCTTAAATTCCTAACCCCCAAAAGCCGGCAACGCACTTGTAACGCCTCTGGTGTTTCAAGTGTCCCCATGGGTGGCGGATATTACTTACCATCAAGTGATACGTCTGCTAGTTTAAAAGGTCTTTAAAAGGTTTAAAAGGTCTTCCTTAAAAAAAACTTCAACAGACGTCGCGCCAGGCTCAGAATGAGATGGCGGGACGATCTTGGCACCTACGATAAGGATTAGCCACAGAAAGCTCTCCACAGAGAGGAGTGGAAGGAAGGTAGGGAGGCCTTTGTCCTGCAATGGGATGACCACGGCTAAAAATAAATAATACAAATAAATAATATATTTAAGGAATATTAGCAGTGCCTTTTGAAAATTCATTAGTTCACCTACCTTTCGGTTAGTTGGTTCATTCGCACCGGCCAATCAGAGCGCCGAACGCGTTCTCGTTTCGATCTCGTTAAACGTAATACAAACTCATACTAAGCCATCTGTTGTTGTTGACGGTGAATGATATACGTACTCCTTCTTGTTGTATTGTGTTCGAACAGTCCAAGAGGACGGTCCACTGATAGATTATGAGCATCCTCTGCAAAAGAAGGTTTCCCTTAATCTTCAAACTTGACAGGTCCTTCCATTATTTATAAACATCTTAATTGTCTGTCGTTATTGTAATCATTATTATCCACATTATAAATGAATAAAAATACGTTCAACAAATAAAACGATGTTATCTCAGTTCCTCTGGTTTATGCATTAAAAAATCACTTGCTGTCTCTGTTATAGACTAACTTAACAATAATGATAAATCAAAAGAACGAAAAAGATAAAGAGGATTCCATCCTATTATTATAATGAGGAAGTATAGAGGTAATTCAGTGCCAAAGTGTTGGGACCTCGGTATGAGTTCCAATTGTGGAGGTTTCTCCCTTATCCAGGTCCCACTTAACCAAGTTTCACTGTACTGTATTTATAGTGAAAAAAACACAACAAAATAAGTAATTAACTTTTAAAACAAACGCTGGAAATGTAGCCAGCAGTTTCTTTGTACTTATCAGTGGCTATCAGGAGCAGCCAACTCCTACGGTTAATTAATTAGAGCTGAGCAAAAAGTTGTGCTAGAGCAACGTGGCCACGTGTGAGTGAAGACTACAAGACTTGCTATTAATATACTTACAGTAAAACTGCATACAGTACTGTGAACTTTGAATTAATTACTTAGTTAGTTAATTTAAACCGCTTACAATGTAAAACCTATGTATAGATAGGTAGGTTAATAGATAGATAGATAGAATATATAAACGTACCTATAGATAGATAAGAGAAAGATATACAGCCTGTTCTTTTTATTACCAGCCAATTTTTTTCTGAGAGTTAGGTAGTTATGTTAGGTAATCGGTTATATAAACATAACACTAAAATGGTCTAAATAACTTTTAACTCGGAGGTATTAAATAAGAAACAAAGAATAATGAGAAATACCGACTTTCGAAATCAAAGTTATTCTCGTTTCGAAACGTAAAACAAACTCATACTAACCCTTAGTACTGTTACTAAGAAACTTTTGGTACTGTCTACGTACTCGTATTTAATTAAACTCGACTAGGTTTCATGTCAAACGTTAAGCAAGCATAATGTCTCGAGCAAAACCCAAATGACAAGCAAACAGCCCCTATAAACTGCTTAAAAGATAAATAATGTTCGTGAAGTTGGTTAAAAATTAAACTTTAACAGCATCTGTAGGCACTTAGATTCAAATTATGAGTGTAACATTTCGCGCTAAAGATGCGGTCGGTATTAAAAATGTAGATTTTCCCGTGGACCTTCTCATAGCACAGCTGAATGCTAAATAGGGTGGCGGCGAACCGCACTCGATGTAACAGTCCCTTTGCCGCACCACAAACTATGCTGGGCCAGGAAAACAGCGGATACGTTAAAACTCTAGAACAGTGAATATTTATTTTAATTTGGTCGTTGATATTTTTATAATAACTATCGTGAGACTGTAGAGTAAATTAATAGAGTAAAGCTCAACTACAGTAGTTTCGAGTCACATTTGGACTCTTCATCATGAGCAGCGTGCGCACACGCGGCGACGTTGCAACTCGCAAGCCTACTGCTACGTCGTCGCGTCTGCGTGATTTGCTCGTTGATATTTATATAAAATTTACATTAGATAATGTACTCAATTTACATACAAATCAATAAAATTTCAGGTAGAAATCAATTTATTACAAGAATTATTATTCCTTTCTGTCACTCTCAGACCTATTTATTTAGCTATACTCACATCTTTTTCAAAGGATTATTAATTTGTCATTTCACAATCTCAAATGAAGATGTATGTATACCATTGGGATCTAATTTTAAAGGACAAAAAGGGATAATCCTTTGAGAGCCAATGACCTACCTACTTAATCATTCAGACCTTGTATTCAATTTACAATTTGGCTCTCAATATCTTTAATATACCATACATTATTAGCGTAAAGTACAACATTTTTGTAAGTGTAGTAAATTATAAGAAGTTTACTTGTAATTTCTTTATGAGTATTTTAGATGTAACTATCTCAATACCTACCTACCACGATCAGCACCCTTCTTGAACGTTCGGCACTTTGGTTGGCCGACGCGAATGAACCAACCAATCAGAGCGCCGAGCGGGCTCTCGTTTCGTTTTCGTCCAACGTAAAACAAACTCGTACTAAAGGTACCTACTAAAATAGATTCGACGATCGCGTTTAAGATCAACGAAGAAAACTAAACAACAGTACATAGGTATAAGTACAATTGTATCGCTTTTTTCATGGCCAAAATTTTACAACACTTCCGAAAGGGATTTGTCGAAAGCTTCGGCAAAGAAAATACGCAAGCAAAACCAAACTTTGGTTTACCAAGTTTAAAATTCAACATTGCTTGCGTTCAAATGGCTTGCTATGTTGAACTGGAGTCAAACAGTGCATAAGCATATTTTTATGTTTATTTCAGGGCTGGATTGTGCCCGCAGTGAATTTGAATTGCACAGTTTATGAAATATGCAAGTGATATCACGTGTAGTCGTATAGTTTTATTTACATGCGGCCGTTGAATATGAATATCCGGGTTTGACTGTGCTCATTAGGGATTGCAATCCGGTCCGGCGGATCCGGTAATCCGGCGGATCCGGCGTGTTTTTGTACCTACCGGATCCGGTGAGTCGGCGCCGGATCCGGTGGCGGATCCGGTTAAGCAAAAAACAGTTACTTGATGGCGATTAGGCCAACTAGTGTTGAGGCAGAGAGGCTATATTTGTAGTGCCATCAGAAGCAGACTAGTAATTTTCATTTGAATTTTGCATTGCAAAAAATAAATGCTTCTTGTTTTGTTTCTTAGGATTATGAACTGAAGTTGTTGATTTTATAAGTACAAATTTAAAAGATTGTTTTGTTATATAACTGTGTAGATTATTAATAAGAGTTTAATAGTATTATTATTACTTAAGTACTTTCTGATACTTACATAAATAGGTACAGCAATAAGTGAGAGTCAGACTGATTAGTTTATTATTAAAAATAGTTTCATAATTTTCTCCAAATAGTACCAATTTAGTACAAATAGTACCAAAAATTACAATGAATACCAAAAAATATAATTAAAAGTGATTTTATTTTCCATAAATACGTATTTTATTTTCTTTTTATACATTATTATCAAAACTAAAACACACTAAATACTAGGCCCTAAGTAACTTTAAAATCCGGCCGGATCCGGACGGATCCGGCCGGATTAGCATCAATCCGGTGAAATCCGGCCGGATTGAAAATGATACCGGATTGCAATCCCTAGTGCTCATATAAAATTGTGGCATGTGAAAAATATAAATAGCTAACTACCTATCATAGTGTCACCCTTGTTTTTTAGTTGAAGGGGTTGAGTCGTGCCTTCTACGAATATTGTACTTTTATTCGTTTATAATATATGCGACCAACTCCACATCGACATTTCCCGAGTTATATGTACTTTCTCAGATTATTTAGTCGCCACTGACATACGGTGAAAGAAAAAATCGTAAACAAACCTTTGCTTATAATTTCTAATTATGAGTTTGAAATCGCTATCCGGCATTGAGTGAGCGTTGTGATTAATGCCCAAACCTTCTCCGTGCGAGAAGTCACTTGTGTTTCATTATTAATTATGGAAAGTTTAATAATTTTAATTTTAATCATAAAGAACTTCTCAGTGCTCACAATTATCATTATTATATAATTAATATTATTGATAATAAAGCTGGACAGCCTTCGGGAAGTACCAACCCTTTAATAACTGCTGTTATTATAAGCAACATTACCGCTTTTAGTATGAGATAGTCAACAACTTAATGGCTCCGTACATAAAATTAAGTAGCGATTCAGTATTCGGGCGTTAATCTCTTAGTACCACAGTCTCTAGGTATATTACCCGGATTTATTTTAACCGGCTGCGAACATAATCATAATAATATCGACGGTTAAAGGAAATAGGGTATAAGCGACAAAAAATTAAATGTTCAGGAGAGCCGTTTAAACTCGTCGGTCTTCGATAGAATACTAGGAAAATGTTTTTTTTTTTGTCATCGTAGAGCCATGAGAGCAAACGCATTCGAAAGAGCGAAAAATTTTACGTAGAGTAGCATAATAAACAAATTTTTGACTTTTAACTTTTTGACTTTTTGACTTTTTTCCTTTTAACCGTCGATATGTTACTCGTGGCTACACACAATTTCCCAACAATATTTCCAAGAGCTTCATGGAAATAGGTCTTTTAAAATTCATACAATTCCTGGGAAACATGTAAAAAATGGTTGGCTCAGAGCAATAAGATATTTTGTGACCTTCAAAAGAAAGATATGGGTCCCAAGGCGCGAGGTTCGACGACGATGTCACGACAAATATTTTCTAAGACTTTAGAAACTCCAAGGGCATGTTTATGTCAGGGTCGGTTATAAGACTTGTAAGCTTTTATGAGAGAATGTCTATATCTATATTTTTTATTTAGTTTTTTATTTGCTTGATAGTTATTTTATTTAGATGTTCTTGCATTGCTGCACTGGTTACCGCTGCATCGTTTTGAGCCAGTTTGGGTCACAAGTTTTTTGTTTTATGTAACGTTGACCTACACTAGTATTTTCTCCTGTGTCGTGGGTGCACGTACACATACACATTGCACCCAGATCCGAAACAACATTTGTGGATCACACAAAGACTTGCTCTGTGCTGGAATTGATCGTGCTACACGTTGAGCGGTAGCCGGTTGCCAAGCCACCGCACCAACAGAGCAGTCAGCGTGCAGGGTGCGAGTAGACGTTTTCATAATTCGGATATAATTATTTATTAATCACTTTAAAATTACAATGAGTTTTAGAGACGAAATAACCAGCAAAGAGAAACGAAAAGAATTTAGAGGTTTTCCATGTTCTATTTATAGAACTCATATTACTTGAAATGTTTTACGAATCCTCACTCGATATGTTCGAAAGCATTTGAATCCTAGCTCCTCTGTGGAACATTCGACTGTTCCCTCGGAATGCTCTCACGGCGCCCACACAAATCTCTTCGGTCGACCGGATCTGACTCAAGAACCTTTCCAGACATTGCATTGTTTCCGTTTTCTAGATTTCGTTCGCACTTTGATTTTGAATACTTGGAACTTCTATTCGGAACAAAGGAGCCCGAAATTAATCTTCAGATCGAAGTAAATGGGAGATACTTACGGACAGTATGATATCTTGAAAAATAACACACGTACACACATTTTGCATTTGGTATTTGACTGTGTTCGTAGAAGGTTGCCGGATAGATTTTATATTAGAACAAAACATCACAAAGGTTCAGCACAAAACACATTTTCTGGAACAGAAGAAAAAAATGCAAGAAACCCCGCGCTTGTTATTCAATGAAAGAACCAGTCGATTCAAGGAATCGTTGGAAAAAACCTGCCATTGCAATTTTCTGCACCAAACCGAAAGTAAATCGAGGGAGCGAGCTATGCATTCTAATTGCGTAACACAATGAACAAAATGGAACTCTCGCCGCCTTTCCTTAGGACTCGTACTTCACTGAACAACAATATATTTACACAAACAAGAACAATTCTCCTTTTTAACTCTGTTGTTGTTCCGGGCTCTTTGTAAATCTGGCAAAATTGGCGCGAGAACGCTGTTTCTGTACTACAATGTACAGAGAATATTTATATGTGTAAATTCCTAACCTGACCAGATTGCAGACTACTGAGACTGTACCTTCTTAAATGGAATAAATTTGTACAGTAGTGACCTGAATTTGACTAGGTAGCAAATGGAAAACTATTTCAGAAATAGGTTGCGAAAAGTGGAGTAGTATGAATAACATTTAGGCCACTTATTTTGGTGTGAAGTATATGATAAATACTGACATTCGTTTTAGGAATACATATTTTTAACTATATTGTATGTTTTGTATGAATTAATAAGAGTAAATCTAAACGTTTTCACATTAAATATACATGCATTGGCACGTTGGTCCTCTAATTTTCGTACGCGTGATTTTATATATTCCAGTTCGACACATTAAAGGTGTGCCCAGTAAGGTGTGGTAGTACAGAAACGTCTATTGATCTTCCTTACTTAACGCAAGGTTTAGGTATAATTCCTGTAGTAATAATATAGGAACACGGACAACATTTTTCTTAGTCAGTTTATTTTCTTTGTTATAAAAATTCTTTACTCGTGTACAAAATTATGTCTAAAACTAATCTTTACTCAGCGGTTTGGAAAGAAAGCAATTTATTATTTCTATTCACTAAACCGCAATACAAAGTCTTGAAACCAAACTTTAATAATAACAATGTTCATCAATTAATAACTTTACTTACTCAATAGAGTTAAAAAGTTTGACCATTTCCCAACATCGAACTAAAACAATAAAAGACACAATAATAATGGACAGAGAAATTTTCATTAGTCGAACATCCTTTCCGCTTCACATGGCAATAGCTTCAGAACGGATAACAGCTGCAAAAGTTTAATGAATACTAGAAAACAAATTCCCGTTAGTTCCCTGCAAACTAAGTTATCGGTTGGCAGCACTAAGTTCCTAGTTTCGATCGAAATCAATTTGGAAGCTGCACGAAGTTTTTAGAGCAACTCTTATCAAGAGTTTGAGCAAGTTGCCGAGGGAGACGCTCCGACATAAACTAATTTGTCATCGAATACGTTACACACGGAAAAATTGATCACACCAAGGGTTTCAGAGTTTAGTTCCCTGATGACTGAGATCCTAAGTTAAGAGGAGAGATTAAAACTAAAGCTGCTGTTAACATTAATTGTATACGATGGATACATTAATTTTATATTTTACAGGGTGTTTTAAGAAGGCATGGTGTTTCCAAAATCCGGAGCTGCGGATTGCCTAGCGGGTTACCGGGGCTGCGGCTCGAAAAGCAGGAGTAGGAACGGGTGGTTTTTAGTCAGCTTTCCCCCCTTAAAAACATGGCGTTTCAACAGCCCAAAAAAAAAGTTCACAAACACATGACACCCAACCCCGAAACAACAATTTGCAGATCACGCAAAAAGTTGCTCCGTGCGGGAATCGGACCCGCTACACGTTATGTGGTAGCCGGTTGCCCAGCCACCGGACCATCCGTGCAATCAAAGTGCGTTCTTGCGTCAACAAATCTTATCAAATGCTTATTAATTTTCTGAAATTAACTTAGTAATAATATTCTAGTAACTACGAAATAACGAGTGATTCACATTTGTTTGTTACTCCCATCTGTGTCAGGGACATTATTATCTTGCTCTCAATTTGTAATTAACGTACTTAGCTCCTTATATCTCTAATCTTATTTTTTTTAATTTACACTTTATGACATCAGTACTTAAGTAGCTGGACTTTTTATACATATAATTTAATTTGTTTGTTCATAACTTTTGTCCTAATTACTACCAACTTTAGATGTAGATATGCAGTCAGAGCCCGAGATAAACTTACTGGCCAACGTAAAAATACATGCTAAAATGTTTACAATACGTAGGCTTAAAATATGTAAAGTTTGAATAAAAGTAAAGTGAAACTCATAACATTGCGTAAACATTATGACTAGGGGAAAGTGGGGGAATTGGGAACACTTAACTTTAAAGGCAAAAAACACAATATTTTCTCTTAAAAAAGGAATCAACTTTTATTAAAACTTAAACATTATTTATCTGTCTGCTTATAATAGAAAAAATCTTTTTTAATAATCAACGTTTTACTAGAAATATTAGCAAAAATAAAAAACATTGCCGTTCCTATTTACCCGACACCCTATGGGGTAATTGAGATCAGCTCGTGGAGCAAATGAAAACAGTATTTAGAAGTGGTAATTAGAAATGGGGTTGTTAAAAATGGCACAGAGAACAGTTATAAATAACTAAAAAAAATTTTCGCGACACATATCACACACGTAACCTTTGCTGGTCTCTCTGGAAGTGCATTGCACATGTGCCCAAAGCTTTATCGTGGTCATGTGAATCTGATATTTGAACTGGTGGTGTCTGGTTCAGTATGGCTGCATCAACGTCTCGCCTCATCTAAAAATAATTGTATTGTAATAAAAATATAAAAACAAATTGTAAATTTGTTCGTTCCCAATTACCCGCCACCCACCGTCCCTAATTACCCGCAGTCGACAATTTGAATAAAAATGGTCGCGACCTTCGATAGCGTTTTAAGTGAATCTTATAACACGTAAAATTTTAAAACTGATTATCCATGAAATAAACTTACGAAATATGGTGTCATTGTACTCACAAATATGACATTTGCATCTAATGTATGAAAACACAAAATTTATAACAAAAATGCAATAAAAACATTTTGACTCACCGTGTCAAGATGCGTGCATCCTCCAGCTCCCACTGTCGCTTGCGCACTTAGGGGCGGGGGAAGCATACCTCGAATAGCCGCGAGACGGGATACGGGGAGGGGAAGTGGGACTTATCAACGTGTTCCCAATTACCCGCCGTTCTCAATTACCCTACCTTCCCCTACTCATTAATTTGCAGTGTATACAAGTAGGAAAACAAAAGCCGGCCAGTTCAGTGCTCGGCATAAAATAACATGCACAGGACGTGCGAGGGCGCATAGAGCATTGATCAACATTGCGAATAACATAATTGGTGTCGAATAATAGACCGGTGCATTATCGAAATCACGCGACAGTATTCCACCTGGTGCAACATCCTGCAGTTGAACTAAATAATCTAACGAGCACACGCACAATAAGCGATGCTCTCGCGCACCATTATATTTGTTTTTCTTATAAAATTCTCTGTCGCCCAAATAAATGGCGAATTCTGGTGGTTAAACGATAAACTAGCCAGCATCCAAGGAGTACGACCACCTCCTCCAAAATTCGAAAATTTAACAGAATTCGATACTGATGAAAGTGCTAAAATTGTGTTCAGAGATGACAATCTCGTTGATGGTGTTGTGGAGTCTGCAGAAAGTATAAGTTTGAGTAACAGTGACGTCGACAAAGCAAGTGACAAAGGTGGTAATAATTTAATCAAATGGCCTGAAAAAGAACAATCAGCGGAAAAACAAACCGCTTCACCCGAGGCAGAAGATAAGTTTGTGTTTAAATTTCCTGAGAACGATAATTTTGTTTGGAAAGATTTAATCAATACTACCGTTACTACTACCACTGTTGCCCCTTTGACTACTGAAAATGCCGGCACCAACAATACTATTTTGTACAACGATAGAGTATCATTCAATATGAACTATAAAGAAAAACAGTCGGAAGATATTTGTACTTTTATGAAAAAATCTGAATGTATTCGGAGCAACGGAGTCGTGCTGGATATCAAGTAAGATAATTTCATTTAATATTATTTTTAAACTGTCTTTGTAATTTACGTTTACCTGCACATTTTACTAAATATTTTTTTCAGATCCACAAACAAAATTACAAATGAGCTTCTTAAGATATGCTGCGTTCTGCCTCTACCAAACTTAGACGAGTCGAATTCAAAAATAATTTTCCCCGATACCGTAAAGAAAATTAAACGTCCCAAAAGATCAAACAGGGAAAATACTGGTAAGAAGCAGAGAGAGATTTTATTACAGCGTAAATACACTCATCAAATCCATCACAGCCAGAAACCAAAGCCAGCTGCACAAGCAAAGAAGGTTACTTCACCAGATACAGATTATGACGATCCCTATTGGAATGTTAAAAATGTTAAACCACCGAATAAACAGAAACAAACACCGGACACGCGATATGATTACATTACGGATGATTACAATGACGATTACGCAGCGGAATTGCCGAAACCCGGTCTTACGGGGCTGTATTCTGATCATGGACAACGTCCTCCGGAGTGGGCGTTTGTCAATAAACATAAGGCTACGGGCTACGGTGGTGATGACTATGAAAATGATGATGGTGGTTCTTTTGGATACTCTACCATCGATCCGAGAATAGGTATGTCTACTTTAACTTAACACGTTTTTGCTTACATTATTTTTTATTCATCTAATAAATATCTTTTAATCTTTTTAGGTAACAAAAAATCAAAACCACGAGTGAAACCTATCAAACTAACTACAGCGGCATCAGAAGAACAGTCCAATTATAATGTGGAAAGCCAAACTATCAGCTATCAGTCAAACCCGAATTTCAATGTGTTGCAAGACTTTAAAATCCTGAATTTAATGAGGAACAAAAGTCATAAGTCGTCTTCGATAGCCAGAACTACTACCACAGAGAGCTTCACGGATGACAGTGGTGAAGCAACACAGGATGGGTCTTTTCCCGCAAGCACTGAAGTAAAAGATGATTCTGGCGATAAAATATTTGCTGATTGTGGAAAAATCCCTAAGACATATAATTTCAAAAATAAAGGTGAGTAAATAATCTGCAATAACAAACAAGCTCCAACTACGATCTTTAAGTTGCCTACCATGTATAAGCAATTGAGCATTATGGCATAACCCCAATAGAAAAATGCGTCCTAATTTGACAATACCTACTGGTATAAATAGCAAATCTAGTGTTCCTTTTTAACACTAATTAGGTACCTGTAAACATTGAAAATATCCAAATTTGTATTTTTGTGAGGACACATCCTTGTCATTAATTTAATTAGTCATCAACAATCAGTGAGTACCTAATACATTTTCCTTGTAACAGGTAAACAGATCGGAGACGCTGTAAATGGGTCACATCCTTGGCTAGGGCTGATCGTGTCCACTCGCCAGCAGACGGTCGTGCAGTGCTACGCCACACTCATACATCCACGGGCTGCTGTTACTGCGGCTGAATGCGTTTACAGGTAAACTGCACTTACCGCCTGACGCAGGTGCTTACCGGACACGGAAGTTTCGGTAGGTACCTGTTTCGGATTCGGCGGGAGGAAACGCCCGGGTGTCGGCATTGCGTGGATCACCCGGAGGATACGGTGGAGCATACAGTAGCGGTGTGCCCTGCATGGGCTGAGCACCGCCGTGTCCTCAGGGATGTGATCAGCGACGGTGACCTCTCGCGTCCGGCTTTGGTTCAGGCCATGGTGCGGAGGGAGGGGGAATGGGACGCCGTCTCCTCCTTCTGCGAAGCAGTCATGCTAGCTAAGGAGGAGGCGGAGCGCGTGAGAGAACGATCCTCCTCACGCCCCAGCCGCCGCAGAAGACACTCCGGGCGTCGGGGATCGCGTGACGATCTCCGGCCACCGTAAGTGCGGGTCTGCGGACGGCGAGTAAGGGTAGCTCGCCGCCCGACCACAACCAGACCCGTGCGTGCGGCGCGTCGCGTTCCGCGCGCGCCTCAAAGAGCCAGACCACCACAGATGGGGCCCAGTTGGGCTGATGCCTGATCCGGAGCTGCGGACAACGTAAAAGGTTACCGGGGCTCCGGGTCAAAGCAGGAGAAGGAACGGGGTGGTTTTTAGTCAGTAAGAGTCTGACACTCCCTCCCGCCTCACCCAAGGCGGGAGAAGTCATTGGATGATTTTCCCCCTCAAGAAAAAAAAAAAAAAAAAAAAAAGGTAAACTGCACTAACACCCACTTTTCATTTGTTTGGTATGTTATGGGCTTCGTTTAACAGAAGGTGCCATTTTTTGCCATTTTTTTAAACCCCATTAAAACAGTAATATTTTACCCGATTTGAGAATCGAACTCGAGACTTCTTACTCAACAGTCATATTATTGTCTAACACTTATCTAACAAGGCAATGAAAGGTTATATCGTTTCAATGTATTTTTTCTTTTATTTCTGTACGTAAAACGAACAGGTGCATCTGAGTAAGTATGAACTAAAAATAATTCCGACAACACAGTCAAAGTCCATATAATTGTGGTCTAGAAACACTTATTAATAGAATTTTATTTAGGTCACTGGAACTGAGTCATCAATGATACCTTATGATACTTGTTTGTATTGAACCTTTAAAACTTATGTTCATAATTTATATGTGGACACTATATAGAGAACGGAATATTTAATTATATTTTATGCAAGTTACAAATAGTTGTTTATAAGATTGATATCGTTATTAATTATAGTATCAAGTTTTTTAGTAATTAACACACAGGAAACCTTTCATAATACACCGTATCATCCAGAGCTGCGGACTACCTAGCGGGTTTACAGGGGCTCCGGCTAGAAAAGCAGGTGTAGAAACGGAGTGGTTTTTAGTCAATAAGAGTCTGACACTCCCTCTCGTTTTGCTCAAGGCGAGAGAAGATATTGGATGATATCCCCCCCTCAAAAAATGATGATGAACGTATAATAACCATATTAAACGGGGGCCATAAATTCACTAACCCTTGCTCTCTCTCCAGGAGTGCCCCAGGGGACTTCATACTAATCGCTGGACTTTGGAACCTCAACGCGAGGCTGGCGTCTAGAAGCCGAGTCATTTCCTACCACATACATCCCCAGTACAAACACGATGAAATCAAGAACAACTTGGCTATTTTGGTGAGTGAACGAACGAATATGTGTATTTAGTGATGTTGTATACCGAGGCCTAGATAACTTACTCCAAGGTGTCCAGCCATCCAACCACAAAGTCCTTAGATCCTTATAGTACCTATTTTCCGTTACATGTACGTAGGTAAATGGGAAGGTACCAATATTTTATTAACATCGAATGCCATTGATTTTTTTGAGTACTTAATACTGAAGTCATACCGAATTACTGAAGGTAAAACTTCTGCTAATTTTTGTTTAGTATAGTGACCTAAGTATTTTAGTTTAAAAACTCGTCTACCTGTTTTTGTTTTAGCACTGGAAGCGATCCTTCAAACTTGGTCCAAACATACATCCAGTTTGCCTCGATGCTCCACGCTTGGGTGATGATTGCATTTTCGTTGGATGGGGCGGATTTGACCAAGGTAAGTTACTGAGACTATAAGATACTGCGACCATATGTATATTTATTTAATTTTAAAATAACTGTACGAATAACCTAACCCGTGTGTCACGGGTTCAATTGCCTCATGGAACAAATACCTAGGTAGTGTTTTTTGTAGGGGTTTGTTTATCATTTGTACTGCAATGTCTTCATTACACGTAATGCTTTGTGTATTATTGATGTATGTTATAGACCCTAGGCATTACGACTGGATATTAATGAAGGGGCCTCCTATATCCTATATCTAAAGCTTTGTTCCCTTGATATTTCAGAGATGCGTCCGAAGTCTCGTTGGCAGCGCGCCACCCTCCACTCGTGCAACGGACGGCTGTCACTCAAGGGTATCAACATACCCAACAACGCTTTGTGTGCCTCCGTACAGGCGCGCGGGACTGTGGTAAGTAGACGACTGAGTTTAGCTATAAATAATGATACCTATATCGTTATATCTATGTTTTTATGACTAGGCTTTTGTGCCTAGACTAATTATAATTGGTTGTGAAGTTACAAGATCTTGGAATCGACTCATTGATTAACAAATTAAACGCCGTTAGGGGTAAAAGTAACCCGCGCTAGCGATGGATTTGCCTTCAACAGATTTTTATTGGCAGTCAAAGTTTTAAGCAAAGTAGATATCATGTTACCGTATTTGTTCGGTTTCGGAAAATGCTCAGTAGCATTGGTATTGTTTGGCAATGCAGTTGGTATAAGAAAAAAAAACTCCAGTCTCAAATATTGTAAGCAAATGTTTTAATTATAAAAATAAAATATTTTCATGTGCGTTAATATTTTTTGTCAGTTACGATATAATCCAATATAGCTACATATTTCCATGTCATTAAGATTTTTAATACCTTTATTTTTTGTACATCTTAAATGTCGATCGTAATATAAATATCAAGAATATTCCACAGACAGGAGTGGGCGGGTCCCTGATATGCAACAAGCACGGGCGGCCGGCGGCGGTGGCGGTGGCGGTGTCCCGCGACAGTACGCTGGTACTGCTGCCCGTACGGGACTGGGTGCAGCGGGCCATCGCTGTACTCGACGACTAGAGCTATAGGTGCGCACCATTTAAACATAACTGTACACTTAGTATGAGTTGGCTTTATGTTTAAAATGATCGAAACGAGAGCGCGTTCGGCGCTGTGATTGGCCGGCTCGAATAAACCAGCCAAACAGAGCGCCGAATGCGCTACCGTTTTGATTACTTTAAGCGTAAAGCAAATTCATACTAATGTTTAATGTAATATCTTTAAATGCTGATAGAATAATTATATTCTTGGTTACACATGTTCCCTACGTTCCTTTTTTCGATTAAGAATCAACATTTTTGTATCATTTCACCTAGTGACATCTTCAAGTGCATTTCTGTAGAAGTTTTAATACCATTCACTAAATCACTCACTTAGTAAACTTGCTTTGGAACTTATTTCTCTAAGGAAAGGTTAAAGAAAACCACAACATTGGCATTTTAAATATTTATTTATTTAATGTTCTTAGTTTACATAATATATGAGCCCAGCCATATAACGATAACTTAACAATTTCATGAGACTGGTCAAATAAGATGACGCGGCACTAAAACGTTCTATAGGAACTAAAGTAAAAAAACACTACACACATTGGGAATGTCGAGATCCATTATAATGTAACAACAGCGTAGATGTTAATATCTCTTTACGTTGTACTTCTATTCTTTGGTGCCGAATTATTATAATGAAATGAGAATTGTTCATGTTACCTACAACGATTCCGATATGCCCGGAAACTTAAAACTTATGTCTTTACGTATCATAAACATAATTTAACAAGTCTTACCATTTACAGCCCGTCGGTCGCGCTGTGCGCGCTTCCCTGTCACTCTATCATTGTCACTAATTCGGCTAAACTTCACCCACTGCCAGGGAAACGCACGCAGCGATCATATAACTAAAATAATATAATTTGATTCTGAATAACATAATAATACTCGGGGCATTTCAAATAGAAAATAATAATAATAATCATATTGTTGTCGATGCGCTCTATCGATGTCTCGATCGTGGTGAAGCAATTGAATTCGACTACTGTAACTAACATAATTTTACAACCACAAGCAGATTAAAAATTTTCTTTTAAACGTGCAAGTTTTCTTTATGAAAAAATAAATACTATTTTTTTGACAAGATCACGGTTACATCACATTAGTCGGCGCGGGCGCACAGCTCACGCGATCACGAGCGGCTCGTCGTCCGAGAACCCGTGGATAGGAGGCACGTCGTCGTCGTCTGGAACAATACGTTTGTAAGCAAAACACGAGTATTTTTTTAATTAAACTATTCCCTTCACCTTTACAGTTGTGTCATTTATGTGTTGTTGTAATGTACGTACCATTTTCGCCAATGATGGCCTGTCCCCGCCGGCTATCGTAGCGCGGCGTGTGCGCAGTGAACCGGAGGAAGGACCGCGCCAGGCGCCGGTGCCTGAGCGCCACGTGTAGTAGGGCTCCGCCCAGCACGATGCACACTAGCAGGGCTCCGCCCCAACCCCACCACATTGCGCGAAGGGCTGATGGTTCATCAGTTTCTGATCCTAAGTAAAAAATATGTAGCCATTAAAGATTAATCACCTAACTTAATAGAACACATAAAAAATAATGAGCACAAAATACAGAGTAAACTGATGTGAAAACTATTCTTAATCCTCTCATTCTATTCAACCTTATCTCTCATTCTATTCAATCTTAAATGAGGAAAAGAAAATAGCATTCTATCCAGTCCCGATCTCAATCCTGGTCTCAGTCCCAGTTCCACTCCCAATTCCCACTCCTAGTACCCAGTCCCACTCCTAATCCCAGGCCCACTCGTATTTCCCAGTCCCACTCCTAATCCCAGAACCACTCCTAGTCTCCAGTCCCACTTTTTGTCGGTAGTCCTACTTCTAGTCACAGTCCCCTTCCAAATATAGCGTAGTATAGTATACATACCCTCCATGGTGAGCGTGTGCACCTCGCTGAGGTCGCTGTAGTACCCGTCCGAGGTGACGGCGCGCACGCCCACGTACAGCGGGCCCGTGACGTCATCGGGCGCCGTCAGCAGGCACGGCGACATCTCCGCCTTCATCGTCTTCATGTCCTCCGTCGGCTGCAGCAGGTCCTCCGGTATCTCCTTCTTAGATACTATCACTTCGTACTCGTGCCTGTACAGAAGTTGTTAAGAAATATTGTATTATCAAGATCGTGCTTACATTTTTTTTGTCAGTTAAACGTATACTATTCGCATGTTATGCTGTAATCTATTAGTAGTAAAAATAAATTGGAGTACATAATAGGTTTCGTACCAGTGAAATTCAATACTTTTTGGGAAGCGTCAAATATTTTCTCTAAGTTTTGTATGATATAGTGCGTTAGGACGTCATCATATTTTTACTTTAAATAGCAGACTTATTTCTAGAAAATTAGCTAACTTAACTAAATTTAGTAATCTATGAAAAGATAAAGATCATGAAATCTATTTATGAAAATGTGATTATTTTTAAATATTTATCTTGTTGAAAAATCTAAATAATTTATTTTTGTGTGAGGAAACTACCCAATTGCCTTTCTTCGCTAGTTATGTTATCAGCTCCACATAATTAGACAGAAGGCTAGTTACTGAAATGATTCCATTAACTGTTATATTACTAAGAATAGTTTAAAATTACATAAATCAATATTATAGCGACAATCAATGTCCTATCAATAGTAAGTAGCGACAAAAAGTATAGTACGGTAGTAAGTATGTATGAAGCAGTACGTACTGGTGCAGCGGTCGGTCGTCCCAGCTGACCATGATGTGTCCGTTGGGCGACAGCCACGCCAGTACCTCGCTGGGCGCCGCCAGCCCGCGCCCGCGGACCGACCGACACTGGACGGCCGCGCCCGGGACCGTCACCTAAATGATAAATAAATGATAAATGATATTTATTTTGCAAATAGGTTATAAAATAACACTTTTACACGTCAATAATAACACTTTTACACGTCAACCTGCACACCATACACAATACATTACTATGTTACACGTCACTCTATGACGACATATCTCTTAGTATTTTAATCTAGTAGTGAGCAGTGAGCAATGCTACTCACGCATTAATATGAGTCAGCGATTGTGCCGACTACAGTGTAGTAAGAATAAGACATAATGAGTGCGTGAGTAACATTGCACAACACACGACGTGGTGAATGATATTTGCATTATATATTTTCTCAATTTTAATTCCAACGGATAATCCTTTTCTTATTCTTACGTTAACTTTCTTCCAAATAAAAATGTAACAATAATATAAGATATTGAGAAAAGTATAAACTATTATCATTGATTCTAATCACTAATAAAATAAACACAATTTGTATTCTTTTACAAAAAGAATCAATATCAATAGTCACTCGAATCGAGTCTTATACAAATACTTTTCCAAAATGATGTCCTATTTCACGGAACTTATAATAAAAAACGTAACGTAAAACTTACATGTATGCAGACGTTGTACCTCCCGCCGACGGGCACGTCGTTGATAACGTGCGAGTAGCTCGACTGCCGGGACAAAGCCAGCTCGTACTGGCTCTTGCGGTTATGCGTCAGTTCTGTCACGTCCAGCTGAAACAATATCACTCGGTGTAAATACGACACTCAATATTAAACCTTTAAGTGTAATGTTATAAGGTTAACATTCCAGTTTGACAATTACCATTCTCTTGTTATTACATGATAGATTTCACAAACATAGGTTTCGTTTTACAGGTTTATCAATGTAAGCAGATATTATGTGAACACATATACACGAAACCATATCATTCTGGTACCTGGTAACATATTCTACGTGAAGTTACTTTTTTTTATTGGGACAAGCCCGCCTCAACCTCCCGTACTGCTGCAACTCCGGTAAGCCAGGATCTACAGTAGAGACAACCATAAAAACACCGGAACATTGAAGTCCGACGCGTCCCAGGGACAATAAATCTACGTGAAGTTACTGCAGTATTAGTTTTAAATTAATTATGTGCCTCACCGTGTAAGTGGTAGGTGTCCTAAGGGCGTTACAGTGAGCGTCCCACAGGATCTTCATCTGGCGCTTCTCCTCGTCGTATTCAACGTGCAAGTTTTTCACAGGAGCCCTGAGAAAAAAGTTACTCGTAATACATTACATCTTGTAGTTTCTAGTAGATGAAACGTAATCATTAATTAAATAAACCTCTAAACAAATATTCTCAAATAAAAGCTTAACAAAAAAATAAAACATAGTTCTTTGAAATATGGTCAACAGTCACAAGGCTATGTACTTACACCGCAATAACCATTATCACCTGCACTATACGGACTGTGACGCATATATAAGGTGACTAATAATTAATTAGTGAACGATATTTAAACACATAATTTATATATACCAACAACTTTCCCAAAAACTTTTTTGTATACTCATTAGTTTTATTTTTCTCGCAATAACAAAACATCAAAATTTCGCTGTGTCAGAGATTGCTAATCGACTTCTAACTTCAAATATATATGTAAAACTAGCAAATACGGTGGTTAAACAGTTTCCAGCTACATTTCTATATACGTAAGAATGAAACTTACATGTCGTTCTCGCGTGTGATGATTCCCTTGAACATGCTGAGAGGTCCCCCTCGCAGTCCGACGGTGAATATGTACGTCTCGCACGCGTGCAACCCTTCTATAAGCACGCTCGTGTTCTTTGTTATAATACGAGTATCTGGGGAACAAAATACCGTGTTGAGGACATCTGATTATGTAAACCTTAAAATTCTTAAAAAATATTACTAACTACAAGTATGATTACCGAACCAGAAACTTCAAGGTAACTAATTGTAGTTTTCGTCTTTGAAAATTCTGGTTTGGCTGGTAGAAAATACCAACGGCATTGAGCCCACCTTATACATATTTATGTGCATGAAGAGTTAAATAAATAAATCAATAAAATTCTTAATTATAGTTCCGAGTTTGAATCACAACCAGTGTAAAATTTATAGTTTCATGTAATTTTTACCCAAAATCGAAGGCATATTTTTGGTCATGTAACGGAAAAAATTAATAGTATGTGAAAGGAATAATTTAAAACTGTACAGATACATATTTAATAGACACTTACCATTGGACATTTCTCCAGGGCTGGTAGTCCTATGAATCATGTTGGTATAGTGGACTTCGTACTCTAGCTCTTTGCCCTTATACCGGTCTCCAGCGGGCGGACTCCAAGACACATAGACTGAAGTTCTCGTTTCCTTGGACAGTATTGCTGTGAAGTTCAAGGTCTCATCCTGGGTGCCTTCAGTCTGGAATGGAATGGTGAATGGATCGCCATACACGTTGTTCTTGTACGCCCTTATATCAATGTTTATTTGTACTCCCGGCGGTAGGTTCGTCACTGTAAGTAAAAAAGTGAATATTAATACTTTATAAAGTCCCCGTCACGAGAAGCTATAAATTTTGTAAACAAGTGTTCAGGAGTTCACAACATGAAAGAAAAGTTTCTTTTAATGCAAAGCAATGAAACAAACTCGTAAGCATTCGAAACTCGAATGACTGTTTATTTCAAAATGGCGTCCCGATAGTTTACAATCCCTGCGACGGACGCGTTCCGGTACCAAGAAACACAAACGATAGCGCTTTGCGTCGTTAAAATATAATTCGACTAAATTAAATAGGTTGTTACTTTCATATAACCCGTCTATATTTCATGTCGATTGAATATGTTCAAGTTATTATTATCTCGCAGTATAAAATGTTTACTTAGTAAAAGATGTTTGTTTACATAATTTATAGCTTCTCGTGACGGTTACTTTAGTTAGTACAGAAGTAAGTAGGTATATAGATATCCTATATTTGATTACATACAAATTAATAAATGAAAATAGTAAAATACAATTGTCACAATTCCTACTCTTCCTGTGGATGTTGTAAGAGCCAACTAAAGGTAGGTGTCCATAGACGCATCATAAGCATCGCACAGATCCCGTATGACGTCATCGGTACGCATCGCATGTAGGCATTGCCGGTGATGGCGGTCCGTACGATGCGGATCAGTGGACGCAGTTGTATGAGTTTCTATACAATACAAACTAAAATCCGTTGCGTGCGGCGCGTACGATGCGGACCTGTGGACGCTTGCCCTAATCGGGAACTGTCGGGACAGCAACGTCTTCTTAATAAACTTGATACTCATTACCAACCCGTTTGCTAAGAGTGGTGGAGATTACCGTAAATCCTTTATTTTGTAGAGAACTATAGTCCAGCAGATATTAATGAAAATAAATAACGTACATGTAATATTAGTAGCCTTGGTAGTGATGGGGTCCCGCATGGCGTATTCCGGCGGCAGTCGTACTCGGACCATGTATCCGTCGACGTTCCTTATTTGATGCCACTCGAGTCGCACGGAGCTTGTGTTGAGTCGCGTCATACTGGCGTTGACGAGGTCGTCTACGTCGTTGGCCGGGTCAAACGTTATGTTCATCACTTGCGAGGATGTCGACGTGAACGCATTGTTGGTAGCCGTCACCTAGAGCGGTAGAAATAAAGTTTATTTTTCAATAAAATGGTTAGTTGTACTCATAATGGCATTTGTAATAAAATTGTAATTAAAACATGTATCATAAAATTGATATTCAAACAAGTGTTGCTGTTGTCATGATCTATCACGGTCGAACATAGCCGACGAGTCAACATCATTTTTTAAATACACTTTGTGTCATCCGATTGAACTGATATGAAATGAATTTATTTTACTGTAAAACTGTGTTTGATTGTGGCACTAGAAGTTTTATTAGCTTCATTGATCAAATGACCAACCTATCAGTCATCATTCCCAACTCTATAAAAACAGATAACAATGAATATAAAACTCACCCAGAAGGAATAGTTATTGAACGGCTTGAAGAACCCGGTGACGTCTACAGAAATGGTCTTGCGGTCGTTGGCCGGGATGATCTTGGCGACGGGCGGCAGCGGCGGCGCGTAGTACAGCGTGTAGGACTGGATGGCGCCGCGCGGGGACTCGGGCCGGTCCCACACCACGTTGATACGGTGCCCTATCAGCTGGCGGACGCTCAGCCGGATTGGTGGCGATGGTACTGGAAATTGATGTTTTTATTAGGAACCTTCGTATTACATAAAAAAACCTTCGTTCGTATACGTAGGATATCATACAAAAATGAATTGCTAAGAATACGACGGTTATCATCAGGTGTTTTTCTTCGGAACTAGCTTTTCTGTAGTGTTAAAGACTGTTATTATAGTGATAAAATTACATAAATAGAATCTTAGTAACATCAATCATTTATACCCCACATGTCTTTAAGAAATTGCTAGAAAAACAAGAAATAGAACTAAGTAATTACATTATAATTTTATTGTAACTTTCCTGAGACATAATAAATTAATTGCGACGCACAACACATGACGCGGTGACTGTCGCAGAATATACTACTCATGAATATAAGCCTCTAGCGTGGCTTGAAACTAGTCGAGTTCTCGTCAAAACAATCACGTGAATGATCCGATAACATAATAAGTAATTACATTATATTTAAAATATGCATTACCTCCTTCGCCAGTGGTGGTGTTCACATATTTCATGGATGCATAAGTTTTGTTGGACTTGCTGTCTCTGATGTAGAATGTCACATTGTAGTTGGTATAAGGCTCCAGATCTGTAAACCTGAAAAAAAAACAATCATAAATACCTCACACTTACTAATATTCACCATTTTGTTCATGAAAAAGTAAAAACGTATAAAAAGTTGTTGCTCAGAATATTCCAAAACCGAAACTCCCAAGGGTTGAAATATCTCAGTCGTGTTAATAACAATTCGATCATAGTTAATTTTATTAAGAACTTATTAGTTAAAATAGTTAAGTTATATTTAGATAAAACACACTATTTGAACTGAATTGAACTCTACTCTTATCTACGCTCAGTAGATGTGCTTATGAAGGTCAATGGCAAAGTCGAATCTGACGGCGAACCCTTCGGAAGTCGACTAGACAGATTAGTAGGTCACATCACACCAATGTACCGTAATAAATACATATGAATACCTATAATTTAAGCGATTACATAATACTTATAGGAACATAAGAAGCATTACAATAATCTCACAAGAGAGAGGTTTTCCATAATCTTCACGCTTAGCAAGCAAGTTCGGAATTAAAAAGATCAGTACCCAATCGAAACGAGAGCGCGTTCGGCGCCCTGATTGGTTGGTTTATTCGAGCAGGCCAATCAGAGCGCCGAACACGCTCTCGAGCCGATTACTTTAAACGTAAAGCAAACTCGTACTAAGACAACTACATATCTATGAAAGAACGCTATTGTTCGGTGTCTGTTAAATGTAGTCGCGTAGTTCTTCAGTCAGCTGTTACCTAATAATTATACAGCTTTAATTATATTTAAACAAAATAAGTAGTTAAAAATACCTGTAAATACTATCGTTGGTCCAAGTCTTGTTGGCCCACACCCCGTCGCTGACCTTGGAGATGGAAGGCAGGAAGCTGTACAGCACCGTCTTCTGCTGCGCCATCCAGCACGAGATTAGGAAGCTCGTCGAGTTTATCGAAGACTGGTCCACGCCTATACTTAGGAACTGTGGAAAACATTTGTATTATACAGTAATACCCCGACTTACGCTACCCCGTTTTACGCGAATTCGGAGATACGCGGTTTTTCATTTTGATTACCGCGCGCATCGGCTCTCTCGCTCCGCGCACTCAGTGTTCAATTTGCGACAAGTTTAAACGTTGCGCATGCAATTATTTTACGTATAATCTCTAATTATGTCATCTAAAAGAACGAAAAATGAGTCATTTGAGCCTAACATTTTATATGCAACGTTGAACCCCGACTTACGCGAATTCGACTTACGCGACAACCGCTCGGGCCCACCTATCGCGTAACTCTGGGGTATTACTGTAAGTCTCGTGAGACTATAGTTATAATTATATCTGTTTAAGACAGACTGCCAACAAAAATCTGTTGAAGACAAATCCTCCACAAGCGCCGGTCCCCCAGCTTTTGCCCCCCTCCCCCCATGACGTTTAATGTTTTAACTGATTGGCTTGCTCAATATCGGTTTACTTAGTTTCAGGACACTCTTAGGACTTACATTAATGTGCAGTATTGCGTGACATACGACGCGGCGAACGTCATGTTGCGTATATATTATGAGCCCCTAGTGTGGCTTGAAACTAGTCGAGTTACCTCGTCAAACAGTTACGAGAGTAAACGTAACTTTTATTTTAAGATCATCATCATTGTAATTGCCTTTAACTGCCAGAAAATTGTTGAAGGCAAATCCTCCACTCACGTAAGTCACCGGTGACCTACGTGGCAGTTAACGTGTTAACCTTTTCCATGAATCACATTATATAAAAATTAAATAAGAAATATACAAACCTGGTAGACATGAGTATTATCGTTAAGGTCGCTGGTACAGTTGAGTTCGTCGCTGCCGTCGTAGCAGTCCTGTCGGCCATTACACACGTTCACTTGCGGCACGCAGTTGGTTCCGTCGTCGCACATCAGGTAACCGCGCTCACATTCTACTGTCGGCTTGCGGGTCTGGAAAATAAAAGTATTCATAACAATCATTTTAAGAATATGGAAGATTAATAGTTTAATACTGACTGACTACATACAGATTACCTACAACCTACTTAAAATTTCAAATGAATTTTTGGTTTACAAATTGTCATCATCATGATCAAATAAGTCACAAGACATCAACTGCTTCACATAAACCTTCCCAATGACATCCAGCATCCAAATTGGTAGGTTGGAAGCAACCTGTATTCAATGGCTCCCTTTTTTGAGGGAGAAAAATCATCCAATGACTTCTCCCGCCTTGGGTGAGGCGGGAGGGAGTGTCAGACTCTTACTGACTAAAAACCACCCCGTTCCTTCTCCTGCTTTGAGCCGGAGTCCCGGTAACCTGTTACATTGTCCGCAGCTCCGGAATACAATGGCTCCCTGCGATCTTAACCAGGTCGCCTGTCTACTGTAATAACAGGAGGTGACTTACAGAAGTTCCAGGGCAGTTCATCTCGTCGCTCTTGTCGTCGCAGTGGAAGACTCCGTCGCAGAGTTGGTCGGTCCGCACGCAGGCGGCGCCGTCGCGGCACGGCGTGTGGTCCGCGCCGCAGCGGGGGGGAGGGGGGGACGCGCCGCGGCACGACTGCTCGTCCGACCCGTCCGAGCAGTCCATGGCCCCGTCGCACACCCAGCTCAGGGGGATACAGCGACCTGCCACACAATGCTCATATGTTACAGGATTGGAAACAAAAACGGCTCATTTTTTTAATATGAAGGACAGCAAATACACGATTCGTGTGTAATTAATAGGTAATAATCAGAAACAACTACGGTACGGTAATGGAAACTAACTATGGCAATTAACCCGAAGTGATGAGGAGATAATGGAGGATCAGAAACGTCACTGTCCGTGAATACGAGTCTTTTTATCCACGTATGGCAAATTAACTAACGAGTGCATCGAAGGTGTCGAAATAACAGGTAACTGTTATTATTGTAATTTGTTTTTTGTTTTTAATTTGATTTTGTATTTAGATATATATATATTTTCTTTTTATACTTATATATATTTTTATTATATGTCATGTTCGATCATTTTGATGACAGTTTTGTTTCGTGTTCGTCTTCTTATGTCTCTGATGAGAGTTTTGCTAGCGCGTTTAGTGATGACTCAATACATCTCCGTGAACAACTCTTTAATACCTTTTCTCCTTACAGTAAATTCTTTAACGCGGTTCACATAAACGCTCAAAGTATTCCTGCTCATCATGCCGACTTATTATCCTCTTTTGACTCCAACTTTGTTCATGCTATCCTTGTCTCTGAAACTTTCCTCAAACCAGCACTTCCTTCCACGCAATATTCCTTGCCCGGCTACAAGCTCGTGCGTAGTGACAGGACCGGCAAGGGAGGCGGAGGGGTCGCCATTTATCTCCGTGGAGATATCTCCTTTAAAATTGTTGACAAGTCTCCGAGTGATTACTCTAAATTCGCAGAACACCTATTTATTGAAATTACTTTTTATAACACCAAGGTGCTTCTAGGTGTCTATTACAATCCTTCCTGCACTTTCGATTACTTTTCCTCTTTTGAGTCGAAACTTGAACAGTTCACTCCCCTCTATGACCACACGATAATCCTCGGAGACTTCAACACGTGTTTGATTAGGGATGATGGGCGTAGCCGTAAACTCCGATCCCTTGTCTCTTCTGTCAATATGCACATTCTTCAGCTTAATGCCACTCATCACGCCCCTCATTGCAATCCCTCACTCCTTGATCTCATAATTGTTTCAGACCCCAGCAAGGTTGCCACTCATGGGCAGCTCTCTGCCTCTTTCTCTTATCACGACCTTTTGTTTCTATCTTATAAGATCCGTCCACCTAAGCGTAAATCCAAATTTCTTTTCCTTCGCAGTTTCAAGAACATTGATATGGATCGTTTGATGGAAGATGCGGGCGGAATTGACTGGTCTCCTGTTTACGACTGCAATGATGTAGATTCTATGGTGTCTTTATTTAATAAGTTGGTATTGGAACTTTATGATAAACACGCTCCTCTTAAGAAGGTAAATGTTAAACATCTTCCGGCCCCATGGCTATCTGACGGTATTAAGCAGCAGATGTCCAAACGCGATAAGGCTAAGCGACGGTACAGAAGAGATCCAACTGAGGAGAACTGGTCGTCCTACAAGAAATTACGAAATCGCTGCAGTCGTCTGTGCAGAGATGCAAAGAGACGCCATATTCACAACTCCATTAAGGACTTCAACACGGCACAAGTATGGCAATTTCTAAAGTCTTTTGGCATTGGGAAAGTTGCTAATGATAGCGCTCCCGAAATTAATCTCAATGCAATTAATGAACACTTCTCAAAGCCACCAGTAACGCTAGATGACAATGTTAAGTCATCTACACTTAATTATCTCTCCAGCCTTTCGTTGCCAAACTGTTCTTCTTTTTCTTTCCGCCCGGCTGCGGAGGGAGATATTAAACGTGCTATCCTATCCATTTCCACAAAAGCTGTGGGGGACGATGGTCTTCACCTACAAATGCTTCTTCCTATCCTCAATGTACTCGTTCCTGTCATTCTCCATCTTGTTAATTACTCCCTCTTCACTAGCTCCTTTCCATCAGCTTGGAAGAAAGCTCATGTGTTGCCATTGCCCAAAGTCTCCAATCCATCCTCGGTTACCCAGTTCCGCCCTATATCCATACTTCCTATCCTATCCAAAGTCCTTGAGAGTGTTGTCAACAATCAACTGTCTAATTATCTCTCCTCCAACGGACTGCTGAGTCCGTACCAATCTGGTTTTCGTCCTGGCCATAGCACAGTGTCGGCGCTGGTCAAAATTACCGATGACATCCGACTGGCCATGGAGAATAAGCTTCTAACAGTACTAGTTTTGCTGGATTTTAGCAGTGCGTTTAATTCAGTTGATTTTGACATCCTCCTAGGTATCCTATCCTCACTAGGTGTATCCCCTTCTGCAGTTGCGTGGTTCAATTCTTATCTTCGAGGTCGCTCGCAGTCGGTCCGCTGTAATGAGGCTTCCTCTGAGTGGTGCGACCTCGCTGCGGGTGTTCCTCAAGGTGGCGTTCTCTCTCCTTTACTTTTCTCCGTTTTTATTAACGCCGTCACCAAGTCACTTGCTTCACACTACCATCTCTATGCAGACGACTTGCAGCTTTATCAACACTTTAAACTTGAGGAAATCTCTAGTGCAATTAATGCCATCAATAATGATCTTGGAAACATTGGTAACTGGGCTAAAAGTTTTGGACTCTTAGTCAATCCTGCCAAATCACAAGCTCTCATTATTGGTGGCAGATATTTTCTTAATAAACTACAGTCTCCTCCACAGGTCTTCTTCGATAACACTATTATTCCATACTCCTCTCACGTCAAGAACTTGGGTATACTAATGGACTGCAACCTGTCATGGGGTTTGCACGTTGCGGAAGTAAGCAGGAGGGTTTTTTGCTCGTTTCAGTCTCTTAAACGGCTCCAGAAGTTCCTGCCTTTTCAAACAAAAATTACTCTTGCTCAGTCGCTTCTCCTCCCCCTATTAGATTATGCTGATGTCTGTTTCCTTGATGCGACTGAGGAACTTCTCGACAAACTCGAACGTCTCCAGAATCTGTGCATCCGCTTCATTTTTGGCCTCCGGAAATACGACCATGTGTCTGAATTTCGGAGCCGGCTGAAGTGGCTGCCTATTCGGCGACGTCGGGATGTTCATATTCTTTCTTTTCTCTACTCTCTTCTTCACAACTCCCACTCCCCAAGCTATCTTCGGGAACGTTTTGAATTTCTTGCTCCCAGAGACAAACCCTGTCGCTCCTCTTCATCTCTACTTCTCCGTGTCCCTCCTCATGCTTCGAGCCGTTATGGTGGATCCTTCACTGTTCATGCTGTGAGGCTTTGGAACTCTCTTCCACATACTGTGCGCGGGAGCTCATCATTAGATGTCTTCAGGAGACGAATTAAAGAACATTTTTTGTCAACATGATTTATGTATTTATGTATGTATTTAATTTATATTTTATTTTGTAATTATTATTTTGTCTATTGTGTAGTTTTATTTTTTTGTTATTTGTTGTTTAGTTAGTAGTTTTTTTCTTAGAATGTGTTTGTAGTTTTAAAAATTTTGCGCACGTTGATTACCCGCCTGTATAAAATCTCTCTTTAGCTTTAAGGTTTGCTGTCAGAGAACCCAATTCTGGGTTAAGCTCGCCTTTGTACATAACCTTTCGAAATTGTATGTATCTGTTTATATTTGTGTGTGTGCAATAAAGTATAATAATAATGGATATGACGTAATTTTTCCATTTTTTATGTGAACATTTATAATATTTTGGTTTCTTATTTTGTGACAATAATAAAAAGTTTACCAACATACCTGGTGCACATGTAAAGTCATTCTTGCCACACCTCTTAACGACTGGAGTATGGTCAGGGGTGACTGGAATCAACTCAGATGGCGGGTCAAAGCCACAGCCGATCTCGTCTGACTTGTCCCCGCAATCATCGATCCCATCGCACCTCCACCAATCCGGCATACAGTTCCCATTGTCACATTTAAACATCCAGTCCAGACACGTCTTATTGCTAGAGAAATCTGGCTTCTCTGTACCGGGAATAGGGAGCAATTTAGAATGTTGAGAATTGGTACAGTTCTTCTCATCCGAGGAGTGCTCGTCGCCGCAGTCGTTTTCACCGTCGCAGACCTAAATCAAAATAAAATAATGTTAAAAATTACTTACAATTGCAAAATTCTAGACAACAATCTCAAAATTTATTTACTAATTTATTGGTAATCATAAAGTAAATTGTAAAGCCTAAATATTCACTTTTTAATGAAATAGATAAACAAATACAAGCATAGTTTTATGCTGCTTAACTCTGAGGCTTATTAAAGCACAAGCATTTTCTTTTAAAGCAATTTTGATAGACATAAATACTGTTAAAGAACAACTGGACAACACTTTAAGTACATGAGTATATTATAGGTTATTTAAAACTAGCGACCCGCCCCAGCATTGCATGGGGGCTATGTTATACATATAAACATTCCTCTTGAATCACTGTATCTATTAAAAAAACCGCATGAAAATCCGTTATGTAATACAAAGGGACATGGGGACAGAGGAAGTGACTTTGTTTTATAGTATGTAGTGAAGTAACTCACCCAAGATTTAAAGATACATTTGCCGCTGGGACACCGGAACATGTAAGGAGCGCAGGTGGAGTCCTTGCACCGCTGGTCATTCTCATCCTCGCCATTATCACAGTCCTTCTCCCCATCGCAGACCCACGAGTTGGGGATGCACATGCTACTGTCATTGCTACAAGCGAAACCGTTGCCGGAACAACTTTCCACTATATCTGGACGTTTCGTTTGAATCTGTTGACAGATAATAATAATAAGAAAAGTTGTTGGTATAATGAGTGTTTATAAAGTTAAATTAAATAAAGATTATTTATAAACAATTAATTACTAAACCTTATATTTTTACTCTTTTTTCTATTAGGGGGTTAGGAATTTAAGGGTTGTTTGGGGAATCGGGAATTGATATTGTGAGAAAATGTTCAGAAATAATCTAGTAGATTTTTTATTATAAACTTATTAAAATAATATTGTAAACTCTTATGTACTTAAATAAATCTCAATATTTCTGTATTAATTCCAGCGATTCCAGCAATGTGACCCAATTTCTTTTCAAAATACAAGGCCATAATTCACACGCGACATAGTAACACTATACTTTAATGGCATACAATCATTTGACACTAACAACACGGTATCAGTATCACAATAAAAACTAAACACAACAATGTCGAAAGATGATAAATTACATTGTAATTACAATCAAACATGAATCATGCAAATTACTGGGAACTAACATGTGATTTCCAACGAAAAAATATCTTTACAAAACATTAAACATACATTTTACACAAAATTATAAAATAAAGAATGTTACTGTGAAAATAAATACACAAAAAAGTGAAAAACATTAACAAAAAGTTTGTCAGAAGTGGGATTCGAACCCACGCCCTCAGAGAGGACCAGAACAACTCGAACCCACGTTTAGTGGGCAAGGGAACCTTGAGTCTGGCGCCTTAGACCGCTCGGCCATCCTGACATGTACGTAACACGGTGAAATTGCCGACCGGTATCCGAGCGCATGCTATCCCATTTTTAAATTGGGTAATGGAAGTTTGATAAATTGGAATTTGTCTTTGAAAAGTATTGGTTGTTTTGCTTTATTTATTAAATTTTATTTTTGGAGTTTTTTTTTTGTTGCGAACGCTGTTCCTTGGTTTTTTTTTAATAAACGACGCCGCCCATTTATACCGCAACACTAAAAGAATTACAAGTGCATTACTGGGATTTTAAGGATTGTAAATTTGGGGATTAGAGATTGAGGGGGAGGATTAGGCCTTCTCAATATAATAAGTGAACTTACCGTGCAGTTTCTTTCATCAGATCCATCCTTACAGTCGTTGTCTCCGTCACACAACCAACGCTTCTCTATGCAGTGTCCATTGTCACATTGGAATTTGTTCTCCGAGCAATTACGGTGACCGCAGTCTGAAATATTAACAAAACAGTATTAGCAAGCTTATACTTATTCTGCAATATTTCCTTTGTTTATCGTGTTATCAAATTGCTAATTAATTTCTTTGTGTGATTGTATTAGTACTTATTTGTTTTTAATCAATGAAAAGGAATTTCTAATTTCAGTTTGTTAGGGAATAAGCCAATGTATCTTAACGTTTCTTGTAAATATGTTGTTGGCTTTTAGTTGTTTAATTGGCGATTATGACTATTCATCAGTGCAAAATTCTTATACTTGTAGTAATTGATGGTTGCACTTGTCAAACTACCAATAAATTAGTCAGTGACTTATGGAGTCGTGTCATACTAACAATTAGTCATCGTAAACTATCGAATAACCTTTGGCCGCAGATTGACATGGTGACAAACCAAACAATTCATTAAATTTATTTAAAATATAACTAAAGATATAGGTACACAAAACATGACGTGAATATTTTATCATGCATTAGCCACCCTCTGCTGCGTCAACCGTAACGAACTCTTGAATCCAATACCAAGCGATCGACATTAAAATTGTGAAATCTCGTACTTTTGAGTTGACTTTTGACTTGCCCATTGCATCCATATTGCGTGGATGTTGAATGAAGTAAATGGTATTGAGTTTGGTTTTATTTTCCGTACTCTGAATGCTATTTTAAAAGCTACGATTTAGGTTCTACAGTTTTGACATTGAATAATTAGTGAGATTTTATTGTATTGATATTGCATTGACATTGAGATTGGTTCCGAGAGTAAGTAGCTAGGACGGGGTGTTTGCATCAACAAAACAGAAGAAAAACTAATAAAACATAAAAATAAATAACAATACCTTTCTCATCGCTCATATCAGCGCAATCGATATCATCATCGCACTTCCAGTGTGGTAGGTAGCACCGAGTATTGTCACACATGATCATCGGCGGGACACAGAGGCAGCCGATCTCATCGGACAGATCTCCGCAGTCGTTGTTACCATCGCAGCGAGAGAATGATGATATACACTTCCCATTCTTGCATGTAAACTCCTCCTGTGAGTGGGAAGTATATTCTTAAGCTTCATACAAATTGTTGAACAAATAAATATCCTCAATATTTGATTGAATTTTATTTTTGACCCTCATTTTGAAATTCCGAATTATATAAATAGTACTTATAATAAATTAACAAAAAATCACGGTTTATTCACGTAAATTAATGGAGAAAAGCTCTACTAGTTTCGAGTCACAGAAGGACTCTTCATCATGACCAGCGTGCGCAGACGTGGTGACGTCGCGCAGCCTACTAAGTAAACCGTGATTTTTAGTTAATTTAGTATGTCTTACGATAGTTATTATAAAAAAAAAATAGTACAGTACTCTGAATGCCGATAGGCTTGCCTATTACATGAAAATAACATAGTGTGTTACATTATTTTCATGTTTTGAAATAATTATCACATGAAGCTAAGTATGAAACACATGCATTTTACAGGAAGTACGTACAACGGTACAACCATTTATTGTAAATTATCTCATTATTCATCATTATTTCTACGTGTAGGCACATCACATGTCATACGCACTCTGCGTCATTAAGGGGTAGTTTCAATCCCAGCGTTGTTAGTGGAAACCCAATAAGATAATATTTCATTGGAATTTGAATTTAAATAAAGTTTACCTATTTTTGTTTACATTATAAAATAAATATCTACGCAGATAACACTAATCCCGGCCCTCACAATCAGCTTACTGACGTATGTAGACCGATAACATTGATAAAAGTATAAATCACAACAAAGAAATTCAATCAACACTACAATAACATACAAAATAAGAGAACAATGTACTAAATGAGAATGAACTTACCAGGCCACAAGTAGATACTTCTGTTTCGGGACACGTCATGTTCGCGTAGGGCTCCGTGTTGTTGGGACACATGCACTTGCCGCCAACCATAGTCAGCCCATCAGGACACAGGCAGCTGAATGTATTGCCCGGCCCGCCCAAACATATCGTGTCGCAACTAGTGTTCTTGTACGAACACGCGTTACTGCCGTACTGCACGAAGTGAGCGAACACCTTCAAGTCCATCAAACCGACGAACGAATCATTAATCGTCATCACATTCATTCCACTGTCTTTGTCAGCAACGAATATTGATTTCTCTTTCCAATCGTCCCAGTACATCTTGTCTTTCAGCACCGCTACAGCAAATGGATGCGTTACTCTCTGGTCGTTCGAGAAAATCCGCTTAAAGTACTTGCCGTTCAAATCAGAGCTAGCGATGTAGTCCTCCATAGCATCCACCCAGTATATCCTCTCCGACATCTGGTCGATCGTGATACCATTTGGCCACTGGACTATTGGCTTGCCGAACAATTTTACAACGTCCTTACCGTCAAGGTTTGACCTGGAAACTGATGGGTTGTTCCTGTCCCAGTCTGTCCAGAATAGAAAGCCTGCTTTTGGATGTACTGCAATACCGCGGGGACGCGATAAAACTTTCGAATCCAAAATAGTGACCCTCATTCTGGTTTCCTTGATCATATCTATCCTTACAGCTTCGATCTTCTTCCTCAAGCCATCGACAAAGAACAGAACGTTAGAAATCCAATCAAATGCCATGCCTTCTATGCTGGCGAGGTCTCTGTCGACGATCACCTCCTGTGTCGTGCCATTGTTGAAGCACTGACGGCTGATCTTATCCAATTCTATGTCAGCCCAGTAGATGCAGTTGTTCTTTATGTCAAATTCAATGGCAACGATGTTCCTTTCATTCACCACGGGGTATATAGTCGTGTTTTCAGACAGATCAATGCGAGCGATTTTATTGCCGAGGGCGACTAGCATGAATTCTGTTGGTTCTTCAAGAGGGCAGGGGATCAGATCAGGAACGTACGCCATGTAACCTGAGACACTGCATACATCTCCATCAATCTTCCTGTAACCTTTAGTGCGCCAGTAGAAGTGACCGGGCAGACAATCTGCAGGAACGGCGTATGGATCGTATTTTGAGGATTTATTATGAATACATTCATTGCCGGAGAGCATAAATCCGAAATCACATTCAAAATCTCTGCGACTGCACTCGCAAGTCTCCTTTTTGAAAGGTCTGTCGTAATCTATTCCGTTGTAGCAGTTCGTGTGGGCGAGGCGGCGCTGGAAAGTGTTCCTGGTACCGAGCACACAGGAGACGGATGAGTTAGGAGGCGAAGGAGACCAGTACTTGTAGTCGTCACTAGTGCAGTTGCGAGCGAAAGTATTACGCAAATCGATTGTAATTATAATCCACTGATGTTGGTCGTTCGCAGAGCCGAACATAGTAAACGTTGTCGTATTCTCTCCGGGCTCGGTCATTAGTCCGTAGATGCGCAGGTCATCGGCATTGAACCTATAAATTAATGTTGTTAATAACGACAAACAAATATAATTAATTTTATATTGATAACAGTAACTGCAGCAGTGACTCACTGATAAGAGTTCCACTCGATGCCTTCGTTCGTTGAGTACAGTATCTTTCTCGTTTCACCACGAGATTTAAAGTACTTGACAGCTACCAGAACACCGCCATGGTCACCGTAGTTGAAGAAGTAGTAGTCTTTGAGAATCCTCTTCCACGTAAGACCGGCGTCGCGACTGATGTACACGCCAGGGATTCCTTTCAGCGACTTGCCCATGACACCGGTGGCCATAATAATTCCTGGCGCTGATTTCGAGCTCATAATGCTTGCTGACCTATAATAGATAACATATGTTGACACCCTCTATCATGCTATGAAATATGATACACCAAACATTCACCAGATTCCCTCTGTGAACACTAACATCTTCAACAAATAACCAGCAAATATTACCATGCTCAAATCAAATACATATTAAAATTAATGGTGTACTGAATTGAGGTCTACATTCTTCTAAAGTCAAATTATAAAACATTGAATAAAAACTATTGCCATTTAATGTTATTGACAAATGATGGAATGAGTTAATGAAACCATAATGAAGCAAATATAACCACAAACTGTATAAACCAATGGAAAGATTTAAATAAAATGGATAAACACATATGTTCGTGCTGTGCAAATTAAACAAAAAGCATAATCAAGTAACTATAATACACTCTATTCGTGTCAGTTTACCTCAAACCGTTCGCAACCACATTTCCAGGTGGGCTGCAAGCAATTTTAATCTTTATCAGCATTTTTCTTATATGAAACATAATTATAATTGCTATGTGAGTAATTTTACGGTTTAAGTAACAAGAAATGTGATAGTTTCCCAACATTTTGGTGAATATTTAAGCAAACTTGGTGCTTTTATGGTATAAAATTGTATAATTTTATAATAAAAGGTAAGAGAAAGGTGATAAGATGTATGATAGTTTTGACCCAACTACTAAGAAGGGTTATCTTCATAACGTATTAAGCACATATAGGTTGTGACTTTGTATATTTATTTAGCAGCTTCTAGTTCCTAGCTAATCATTACATTATAAGTATTCTAGCATTAGTTCACTAGCATTTCAATATTTTATAATGGTTACGCGTTTTATTAGTGTCTACTCTATTACTCAAAAATATAATAGTATAGAGCCCACGAGTTTGTTGTTATAAGTATAGATAGATAGATAGATGTAGCACATTACATAATATATAGTAAGTTACTTCCAATTAGTATATAACTAATAAATTAATATTATAAAGAGATAATGTTTGCAACAGACCAACTAAAACCTTCACCAATATTAAAAATAAATATTTCCCGAAAGCATATAAAAATAATTATAATAGGTCCCTTTACGATAATTTCTTTGACGCATATGAAACCGCGAATTTATCGCTAGAACTCGTAATGTTATGAGCATTATAACTAGTAGGACGGCTGATGAGCCTTATTATAAAAAATAGACATAATAAATACCATAATTATGTTGAATGATGAATCATATCGTAAAGTGCAAAGTATTGTATATTACTAAGACATAGACTACCTAAAGGTACAATACTTGTGGTAGCTGCGGTTAGTCAATACGTGACTAATTTGTTTGTGTTCGCAGTCGTGATATAAATTAAATAACACTAGCTACTTGAAAATATATATCGATCTGGGAATCTGTAGGAAAATACCGAAACAACTGCGACTGTGTAATTTAGTGTTATTAGAACTATGTACTTGTATGTATTTTATATAAATCATCACGATTTATATCCACGAATGGCTTATATAGATCTTTTTACAGGGAATGAATGCATTCTAGGACTGTCGTCCAACCCTGGTCATAATCTAAACAGCCTCAACCGTGGCGTAATTGTATCTATTATAATCTTATCAATAACAATTATCAACTGGTTACTCCAGTTAGATTACAGCGATAATAAGCAGTCACACACGATTCCTTCCTATTCGAAACGGGTCAACAAACTGTTTAATAAACAGATACTTTAATATCTACAGAAAACAAGACATATGAACATAATATCTACTGTATATATGTATCATTATGTATTGTATGTACGTATTATCAGAACTCCAAACAAAGTTCAAGGTGTCTTTGAGAATGTACAAGTACAATTATAGGTAGACACACGAATTTATAAACACTTTCATTATTCTGACCGGTGATAAACCGGCCATAATTTCCGTAAATATATTTTTTAAACTTAATTTAAATAATGCGCTATCTTATTCTTTGCTTTTAAGTTGTCTATATGTGTGTGCCGTACAATTTGTTGCATTCATTGGTCAATGACCTCGTTAATACAAAGGTTTGTTATTCGAATAGTGTGATCCTTTCATTCTATATTAATCTATTTCTTTAAAACAGACCTCTAAGTTTGTGTTGGAGTTCGGAAATGGTGACCTCTCCTATCTTAATAATATTATTGTGTAAAACTTATATACCTATGGATGGGCTTCTCAAAAATAATGGAGAGTTTCCTACAAAGTCGGCAATGCACTCGTGATGCGTCTGATGTTGCAGATTGGACTAACATTACGGTGACCGCTTACAATTAGACTTTAGTGACTTGTGCCTGGGTAATCGGCTGCTGTACAACGTGTAGCCGTTTGCAACTCTTTGTGTGATCCACAAATTGTTGTTTCTGGTCTGGATATCATGTGTATGTTTGTAAACGCACCCACGACACAGGGGAAAACCCTGGTGTGGGCGGCTTATAAGATTACTATATTTATTTAGTAGCATTTCCGTAGTAATAATCTCAGAGAAACAAGTGATATTCCCTTTCCCTGATAACAATCGATATAACTTATGATTGCAAGTTATCGATATCTTTTATATCTATATACATAAATATGTATTTCCTACACATTGCACTCTAGGAAAGTCCATTTTATAACGATAATGGCTGACTCTAGGTATCACAAGAGGTTATCTGAAGCCTACAACGACATTTTCTGGGTTTTTATTATCACAGATAGGAATTGCACTACTTAAATAACTAGTAAATGTTTACTGGACATTTCCATTTATGACTAATGTTACCTACATGGTAAATCATAAAATAATAAATCAATAATGAATAAATATTTTATACCTCATTTATCATTTGATCAAGAATAGTTAAATTCATTGTGAACCTAACCTACCCATAAAATAGTTTATTAAATTAATCCGATAAGCAATATTTAATTTTAGGCGTAACTAATTAATAGAATGAGTTTATTATTGCACCATATTACGGAACTGATAACGTGGGTTAAACTTATCGATACGGTAGCCAAAACTAAACGCACGTTCAATTAAAATGGACCTTAAACCGCTATTATAAAGTTCAATATTCAACAACATCATATTTATGCTATAGTTTATTTGATCTTACCTTGTAACTGGGTACAGTTGGCTGAACTTCTGACATAAATGTAGACTGCAGGAGTTCTCAATGTGGCAGTTGAGTGGTTTGCCTGCGAAGGGAGAAAAGAGAAAGTGAGATTGAGATTATCCAAATACAGGGCAACTTCATGCCTTAAAAATAAAAATAATTTAAGAGCTATCTCGATACTTTAGTATTTTAGTGAGCTTGTTTATTGAGGACATCTGTCTGTATAATATAAAATCTATCTGACATAACGACAAATATAAAAACGACGAGTATAAAAACAAACACCGATTACCATAAAACCGAAGAAATAAAAGGAAAAATCTAACAATAACAGTTTAATATCGCCATTTGTGTTGCAAAACTGAGATCTATAAACGTTGAGGAAATGTAATTAAAAGTCGCCGCGAAACTCAATGTAACGCAACTCGATAAGGTATCAAGTAAACATCGTTGCAGCACTTATTATGGCAACTCAAATAACTTGGTTCATGCTTCATAACATTCCACTGATTAGTGGAAAGAAACGTAGACTCTTTTTTGTATTGTTGAAAAAACCTATTACTCAAGTTGATGGTCACTTTCAAATGCAGTCAAGATTTGTTTTATCCTTGAATTATCAGTTATCACTCTTTTTCTAGAACCTCTAAATGTGGAAGAGCCATGTTTCGACAATAATGGTCCGGCTCGACCGGAGGTTACCACTGCCTCACAGAACGACGTAAAACAACGCTTCTGTTGGATTTCGTTGTGTGAGTGAGGTTACCGGAGGAACAATTATTTAAAAATTAAAAACCCCTCCCCAATCCCCGATTCCCCAACAATCCTTTAATTTCTAACCCCCAAAAGGTCCGCAACCTACTTGTAACGCCTCTGGTGTTTCGGGTGTCCATGTGCGGCAGCGATTGCTTACCATCAGGTGATCCATCTGCTCGTTTACAGGTTTATACCGTAAAAATCCATTCTGATGATTAATATTATTTTCTTAACTCTAACCTATGATAATGCGAAGTTCGCCATCGTATAACACAAGCAATAACAAAGAGGCTCACCATTCTCATCTTCAGTTGGTGGATTAATAGGAGACCAAGTGACTCCATGGTCGAAAGTAATCAGAGAGATCAGATGCTCAGGTCCAATATTTGCTACTGGAGCCTTCGAGTCCACTCGCGAAGCAATGTAGATTCCCTTTAATCCTTCAACGCGGTACAAGTCCGTAAATGGATCTTCGGTCACATCCCTGAAAAAATACCCTTTTGTTTACTCGAAATATTTATACTTGATACATGATATGATTGATCTGTTTGTGAACGTCACCTCAAACTGACATTCCTGAGACTAAAATAAAAATATTTCTGCAGCCAAAAGACTCTGTCCTTGCAGACAAGGTTACAAATGACACGGTGCCATTCCCTTCGATAGGAACTGACTACGTGAAAGATGTATGAAGTATACACAACCAGAAGTATGAGCTGTTTATTGGAAAATTTAAAGGCCAACAACCTTTTTATTTGGGAAGGGATAAGTGCAAATATCTGTAGTCTAAAACCAAAAAAATAAATTTACATAAGTAATACTCACTCAAGCCAGCTGTCCTTCCAGTTTGCATCAGGGAAATAGCACAATATCTGTTCCAAACTCAACACAAAGTTGTACTGTGTGAAATTGTTGCTTATCTCTGACACGTACAAATTCGCTAGGGCATCAGTGTGCATGACAGAGACGAATATACGTTTGTCTGTTACGTCGGCAATGTGGAATCTTTTTAGATCTAATTCCGTTTGGAACTCAGCCTTGAAGAATGGACCTCTTTGGTGAGAAATGTACAGATCTAGTGTGTTTCTCTGGAAAGGAAAAAATACATATTATATAATTTAAAAAAAAACTAAATAAAACGGATTATGTTTAGGAAAACAATTAAATTTCGATTTCAACGCTTATTCATCCAAAACATTCAAAAACTAAAATCTGTGTAAAATATCCGTTTCGCAAAAAGTATTCAAATGACCTTCCCTTTGGTACATAATCACATGTTATAAGTTGGTATATTTAAGATACGAGTAATCTCCATAAATTCGAGTGTTATGTTAATAACAAGACGGCATTCAACCTTCAAACTTTCGTAGAAGCTTGACGTTAGACCATAAAACCTGTTCACATGCGGTAAAACTTCGCACTTAATCAATTTCCTACATCACAAGTACCTGGGTTTTGAAAACCTGTTGTCAACTACATAACAAATACTTAAGATGAGAAGTTAAAATTAATCATGGACTGATTGGGACGAATTAATCTCCAATGTTAATTAGAATGTGTCTAAAAATAAAGTGATATTTTCTGATGTGTGATGTGAACCTAAAATAAATAATACCCCATGACAGTAAACTGGTCGATTGTAGGCACCATCTACATAAGAAGGTTTGATATCTATAATCTCTTTGTTAGTCTGGGTTGGAGATCAAAATAAACTAAGTTTGGGTTTTATGGAGAGCGCTGTCGTGGCGCTGCTGAGTCTTAGGATACCCGCGGGAAGAGTAGGAATGATCTATCACCAAACTATTTATTCCATACATACACCTAATACTATTGGAAAACCCGAATTTATTTCGACTACAAATCGTGACCCGAGAATTGGACTGAAACTGACAGACTAGACTAGTTACGACCACAACACCAGCTTAGCACCTAACTGCCGTACTCAAAGACATTTAATGATTACTTAAACTATTCCTTAGTAAAGATTTTATATTAAAAACAATTGCTAAGGACTTGGGCTAAGTAATCATTAAATGACTCTGAGTACGGCGGTGCAGTACTTATTTATCGTGCATCTAAACTCTAAACGCAAGCGTCAGTTAAAATTACAACGCGTCAATAATCGCTTTCAATGTCAGTTACATAATAACATGCAACTTTATGTTTCCTTATATATTATATTATATGACTTATTAACAAAACATCTTTGTAATTTTACATAATAACTTTATAGCCAAATAAATACTTGAAATAAGTAGGTAATAACAATTTATTGTCACAATGCTTTGTATTTAACATGTATGACGACTTTTATGAGGACAAAATAATACAAAATTGTTGTTATTAAGACAAGAACTAGGAGTTTCAATGGTATGCTAAACTATGCCTTAGTGCCTGTGTCATATGATTGTAAATGGCGAATATTTCTGATGTTGGAGGTAAAGTTTGAGTCTAGGTTACCTCGACCTTTGAGGTCAGAACATTCATAACTTAGTATTTAATAGTTTTGTGTGCAGTTGATAGTATAACTTTAAAATATATTGACTTGTGTATACCGTAACCATAGACGAACCGTAAACGAAAGTAAAGTTTGTATGTCAATCTCACACCAAAATTGCTGGACGGATTTTGATCAAATTCCGCACAGAAAAACATGGAAGAAATAAATGATATAACAAACAAGGACGCAAACATAAACTTAGTTTTATATTATTATTTTAGTTTAGTTTAAAATTCGACCGTCTTAAAGATTAATTAGTTTAAACTTCAATATTTTTTATTAGTATTCATTTTAAATTTTAAAATATATTGGCCTTGTACGTTTAATTGAATAATGACTACAATCCAATAATATGTTGCAACATTGTTTGAAATAATTGAAAAAAATAAATTACGATTAGAGAGAGATGGGAATATTTTTTGGCAGACAGTTTACATTCAGATCTAAAGAAAGTAAGCAGGTATTGTCAAATCATTATTTATTACGTACTAAAAGAGATATTTATGAACATATACATAGAACTATGTATATAAACGTCACGTCAACGTCACGCCTTTTATCCCCGAAGGGGTAGGCAGAGGTGTTCATTACGACACGTAATGCCGCTATACAATGTACACCCACTTTTCACCATTTGTGTTAAATGAAGGTGAGCCTTTTGCCATATTATTATACTGGACACAATTCCAGACTCCGTGCTACTACTGAGAAATTTTCGAAAAACCGAAAACACGCCAGTAGTATTATTTTTGTATATAGACTTCTCTATCTCTATGTATAAAGACTTTACTTATTACCAAACTGGGTCCGTCCGCGATGTTTTGACGTCTAAACCATTAAATAAATTGGGGAACTAAAGTTCAGTTACACTCTAGAGACAGCGCCAGGCTATTTTAATCTCTATTGACCCGAGCGAAGCCATTTCTAAAGTTAGGACCTAAATAAAAAAGTAATAAATTGAAATGAATAGTGGTTCTTTTTATGGAAAATAAGGAAAGACTTCCATTAAATGTTATTAAAAGAATAACAAGTCATATGACTCATATCTATACACATAATTATAAGAACGACTTAAGCTTATAATAAATATGAAATACTTTAGTCATAATTAATAGTAATACCTAACTGAATGTAATATAATAATTAATGTAATATGATATAATGTAATACTAATTAAATGTTATTATTTTATTCTTATTTGCTACATTTCTACTAAGTTCATAAACACTCTCTATGTACATATATGTATTTTGTAACCACTAGGCATTTAGGTACACTAATATGTATGCAAAACAAAACACTAAGACGGTCGTGGCAATTTCTAAGGAGGTCGAGGATTTTATTAGAATACCTACGTAAAATAAAACCTTGAATTAAGTATTTTGAAACTAATCGTTATCAGGTATAGATCTTATACACGGTTGTCGTAATAATATGCCAAACTGCAGTGGTAGAAAAAAATAATGACAAATGTAATATATACCACTATATGACAAAGAAACAGGTTTATGTTACTCCACATATCTACAGAAATACGTCATATGTATAATCAAACAATAAAAGATACTGATATTTTGACTGGTGGCTGGGCAACTGGCTGCCGTGCAACATGTCGCGGGTTCGATTCCTGCACGGAACAACACTTTGTGTTTCTGGGTGTCATATAGTGTATGTGAACTTGTATGTTTGTAAACGCACCCACGATACGGTAATAAATCCTAGTGTAGGATTTGTCAGCAACTACCTCTTTATAGGTAAGGGTAAGTACCACCAGTTTTTGTACATCTCACTGGGCCCATTTCTCACCCCTACTAGACCAATAAAATAAACGAAAACATCAAAAAACTACTTTTTAATATCTAAAACAATGATTTCAAGCAAAAAGCACATACCTAACATTATCTTATCAAATTTAAAAGCAACTTAGTGCAAGCACTTAAAAGCATTAAAAAACGCGCGATACAAGCCAATGGTGTCATTTGTCATCATGTCTTGATGTCGCAACAATCCACCCACAACACAACACAACATGAAACCGTTGTTTATGTCCACTGAAATACTCTAACATCGTATTACGAAAACAATGACATCAACTTAAGCTCCACCGATAAGGTTTCAAGTGAACAGATCTTTCAACAGTTTCAAAATTCAACTCCTCAAGTACTATTTCGAGTATTTAGTTAAGTTTACAAAGTATCAAGTGGCAGGTCAGGTATTTTATTATTAGATACTTAACCTTTTGACTGCTGAAAAAACTTTTTAAGGATCCTTAAAGGCTCGAAATGTATGTGATAAAAATAAAACTAATGACTATACAAAAAAAGTTTCTTTTTGAATGTTGTTTGTAATCATGAGTACAATCACGTGTTTAAACACCTGTCACCCTATATAATAAATCATATCTAGTACTACCCATGCTGTTGACATCTCTGTCTAGCATTTAAAAGGAATAACCTTTTGTAAGACTGGCAGGTTAATAATAATTTTCTTATTAATTATATAATATTTATACATATATTCTCATATATCTCGGCCTTGTTATCATTAAATTACACTTGGGGGCACAGGAACGGAGCCACAAGCGTTTTTTCTTTCACATTTCTTTGTTAATATTTTCTATTACAAGTATTTTATTAATTACTTACGTATGTCTCATGAAAGGTAATTTAATTACCTTTAAAACGAGACCATCTTTTAGTGAAAGTAATGATATTTTTTAAAGTTATAGAGCGTTCTTTAAAGTGATAAAACGCTAGTGGCTACGTTTCTTTGCACCCTAGTGTATTACAATTAGACTGAATTCAAAGAAAGTTGTTTAAGCACAGCTCACGTCACGTCACCTGCCTTGTTACAGGATAGATAGGGAGTCAGTAGAATTATATGTAACTAAGGTTATATACTGTGTAGTTACTGAGAAACTGAAAAGGTAACGTTGATTCATAGAAATGCGAGCCGCATAATTTAATACTGACGTAGGTAGGTACTAAGTAATATTAGATACGTGGCTAACATTACAAATGAATATGGGGTGCTACTGTATACAATGTGAATAAGATGTAATCAGAGTACGCTTTATTGCGTGTGATGACTAATAAGGTGTAGAATTTGATGAAAGCAAAAAATGTACGCAAAGATCGATCGAAGATTGTAGCGTTCTATCTCTATAATTAGAAATTTCATCTATCTCCGTGGGAAAGTAAAGACGTACCTAACCTGACGTAACTAAGTATGAAAGATTATAGCATAATGGTATTTGTCATTTTTGTACACAGTCATCACAAGAATTATTGAATTGCGATTCATTTGGTTGTTCCAGTCCTATAGATTAAAGTAAAATTCCTTTCCTTGATACTAAACTTTAAACTTGAATTACTCAAATCTTATTAATACATATTAAGATTGTGTCAGGTAAAAATAGTACCTATTTAGAAATAGCAAGTCTAGATAGTCAATATAAACAAAATTATTATAGCATTTTTCCCAAATTAGACCTAAGGACATTTTTTACATAATTTGTACAGTAATTCATACATGTTATAAAATAATTATGCAGATGCTTATAAATAAAAACACGTCACGAAAACCGATTAGTATAAAACATTGAATAAAGTTCAAGGTTCATATTAGCATATAGTTCAGTATATTTTTATGATACTGAACATTAAGCAATGACCTAGATGTTGCCACAATAACTCAATATCGAATGCAAAGTGTAGTCACAAACATATTGAGCCTTTATTTTTGAGGGGGGAAAATCATCCAATGACGTGTCAGACTCTTACTAACTAAAAACCACCCCGTTCCTTCTCCTGCTTTGAACCGGTGCCCCGGTAACCTTTTACCTTGTCCGCAGCTCCGGAAAACATATTGAGCCTACAAATTCATTTATAGTATCGTCAATCTCATGTTTACAATAAAATTCAGTATAACACTCCCATTATTCCCCGAAGCACAATGAAACTTAAGACCTAATAGTCTATTAATCAGCAGCTTCCCTTAGGAGCATTCGACTAACGACTTTATAATATCGAACTAAAATTGAAAATACTTTATTCCCGTCTCGTTCTTACCGTCGACGTAGACGCCCTATTTCTAGAGAAATGCATCTCATCCTGACGTCATGCATACGACATTGCACGAGTATATTGTATGACGTCATATTCGTACCTCTCTAGATTTATTCTACTTCCCACTTTCACCCACGATCCTATCTACCGTAGAATTATATTAAAAGACCTATATTTTGAAAAACCGAACTAACAAAATGTTAAAAGTTTCATCCAATCCGAATGCAAAACAAATAATATATTCTAGTAGAAGAATAATAAGTATTTCTTGCAAATAAATTTAATTTGAATTTTGAAAAACATTATAGGTACGGGTCATACGTGATTTGTAGCATGAATTAATATAAAAATACGTACCTACCTATGCAGTTTAGATCAATGCCCCCTACTAGTTTAAGAAAAATAATATTAAATAACACAATATATTTAAAATACATTATTTAGGAGAAATCGTGTTGGTCGCTCATTAAATCACATAATTATTTATACCAAAGTACTTTCGTGAGACCATTCCATGTTTTTGTGTTCCATAACATGAAATGTTTATTTATGGTACTTCACTGTAACTATCATGTCTGTCACTATAATGACCTCGTTGTGTGCAAACGAACGCTCACTTTTTAAAGTTGTAGGACTAAAATTATTATATTGTTGACCTATTAACCTGGCCTCCGCTTTAACTCGAGTGTTCTAGACACTTTGTTATTCCTATTACTAGGTACATATATAGTAATGTAGACTGTGGTTAAACGTTTCAGTGTTGAATTTGTTGTGCTTAATTGACAAAAACGCTACCTACGAAACCACGACAGTATTATAATATTATTTACACAAATAAATTGAGCTGTAATCAGCAGCATAAAGCAACCAAAAATTAAGTTCTTACAACCTATTCCGGTTTATAAAATAATTGAAATAAGTATATGAAATAACTACCCCTTTTATTTCAAAACTAATAGTGCTTTTCCTCGTGTGTAATATAAGTAGTTTGTAAGTGTCGATCCTTCTAGATCATCGACTTCAGGAGAATAAAAGGTGTTAAATATGAATAAACAGGAAAATAAACAAAAATGGTCGCACTAACATCAACAATACTTATTAGCGGTAAACGACACGACAAGTTTAAGCAACAAACAGATCGCCTGTGAGTGCGGAGGCGGGCTGACTAGCACCGCCATTCAATACAAACAATAATGGCGTGTCAATAACCTAATATACATGTGCTTACTTAGTTGCAGTCACAATAAAATCCCAAGTGGTACATTATCGTATCAACTGAGGTGATTCGGGTAATCCGTACGGATACTTGAGACCGTCAAGGAGCCAGTTGAAGAAGGACAATTTGCCGCATTATTCGCTTGACAAGATACTTCCTTGCGCCGTGTACAACATTTATTCGTACGTACATGGTCCGAGGGGTGTACCAACTAAACGGTAGACCACAATCCTGCTGGATGACACTTAATTGGTGACTCAATTGTGCCAACGATATAAACTAAATTAACATTAAATCCGCTTTATTCATTCACTAATAAGAATAACACGGGTCAATTATTGCTTTTTCCTTTTAAATAATATAGACAGCAAAGCTAATAAACGTTCAAAAAAGAAGAAATAACCACCTATAGTGTCGTAAAATAAAGTTGTCAAATATAATGATTAAAGTCTCACTGCTGCCGGCAACAAATAGATAAATTAATGTGTAAACAGTTGAGTTCGATCTCGTTGAACTAAGCGTTCTGCTTCGACTATGCGTCATGTTGATGAATCAGACATTTCTGCGGTCATAATGTAATACCTAATACTAAAGTACATGATGAAAATTCATCTGTTTATGTCTGTTCTGTCTTCGAAACAATTGATAACGTCTAGCTTGTTTGAAACAGTAGGAGCTCTGTACTAAGCACGCTTGTGTGAAAACAATCGATAGGACACTGTTGTGTGCATAAATTATATCGTCACATGTTACTTTCGCATGAGTTAACGACTGATAACAGAATAATCGGATACAACGACATATTGTGCCTAGCACTTCGAGACATCGAATTATTTTTAGGTAGGTACGAACAAAGAGTTCGTAGTGAGGTGTAAGGGAAATTGCTTGTTTGGCTGACCTACGAGGTCACATATTGTCGGACGCCGGAATAACTTTATCGGCAATGCCTTGTTTATTAAATGTTTCCTGTGTCGCTGGTTTAGTGAGAGTAACCTTTGTCGAGGTTTCGAATATCGAACCCGTTTTATTGTTAAGTTTGATTTCTATGCACCCGACCGTACGAGCCATTCTAAACGAGTTCGTGAGCTAATTTTAACTGGGAATACCCCAAACCCTAACAGCATTACCGTTCTCTAACATTGTCGAGACTTGAGTAGAGTACATGAATGTGATATGGATATTTTATCAGTTGATTGACGTTATAATGTTCTAAACAAATTATGTTATGACCTAGGAAAGGTGACTTGTTACTGTTTGGTGTAAAATTCCTTTTATAACGACACGTGCGAAGCAATCCGTTTTTCAATGTCAATGTCTAATTTTGCCAATAATGAGGCAAAAAAATATAGACAACTAATCTCGTAGGTTTATTTTGTCATTACTATGAGACACTTAAGTAACTACGAACTACTTTTTGCTTTTATCTTAAAGGTACGAATATGCAAAGGTAGCAAAACGTGTTTTGGCGAGACTTTCTCTCCGAGCAATTTTTTATGGCCTGACTTTAGAGTGAACATTCAGCTGTACTTTAAAGGTTGTTTCATTGTTGTTTACACATACTGCTATGACACGATCAATATTGAATTATTAATGACTTGTTTACGTTAACATTGAGAATAAGAAGTTAGTTTCAGATAGGGCAACAGACGACGTTGACATCCAAAGTCCTATAGTTTAGGCGTAAAAACATAAGAGATAGGTATAGATACATAGAATAACTTTAAGTAAGTAATAAAAAAAAACTTACGTCTTTAGATTGTTTGGTGGCGAACATGTAATCTCCTTTGATTTGGAAGTCTTTGGCCTCTTCGAACAATATCTGAGCATTGACCAGGTCGGTAGGATCGCTAGCACTGAACACGGTGCTCGTCCCATCAGGCTTCCAGCGCTCCATGTAGAACACCTTCGAGAAACCAGGACCCGACGACCAGAAGAAGGTTTTCACGTAACTTTGGATCATCTTGAATGTTTTTCCTCCGTCTAGGGTCAGGTATAGCTATGGAAATAAGAGAGTATATAAAATACTGATCATTTGATTTAGTAACCTATTTTATACATAAATCGGTTTCATAAAAACATACAGAATAGGAAAAAGTTGCATTAATATTTATATCTGGACGTTGTTCATCATCGTTACCTATATTTAATTTATTAAGCAATACATAGGTACACTATTACCTACCACATATGACTGACAATTAGCGGAATCACATCAGGAAAAACGAGTAGAAAAATACAAAACAAATTCGTTCGTAACAAGATTGATGATAACTGACAAGAAAAATTGGTTTAGTCACATCAATATGCATTCAGCCATTAGGTCCTGTGCTAGTCACATGACGGTCAAACGGTCTTATAACCATATGATTGGTGACATCCCTTCGGCCATGTCCTCCGTTATTGTGCCACACGACTGACCCTCACGATTAGAAATAACTCGAAACTGCTTAATTGGTACCATGTTTAGTAAGGAATGGGATTACTATGAACTATTATATGGGACCTTAACACAAATAGAGAAAAGTGGGTTTCCATTGTACGGTGGCATAAATGCCCGAATACTCAAACGCTACTCAATTCTAAGACGCTCTCAAATGTAATGCACTATCAATTCTTTATAAAATGACAGAGATAGCACGATATTTAAGTACAACTTAAAATTGAGTAGCGTTTGAGTAGTCGGGCGTAAGTGCCGTAATATGCACCTCTGCCTACCTCTTCCGGGATAAAAGGCGTGACTATACATTTCTTTTTATTTAGTAAAGAAATGTCGTGAGAATCTGTGTTCCAGTGTCTCAAACAAAGTGTTCTATCAACCAATTAAAAGTAATTTCAATTGTTGTTTCGCCTATTGTTGATTAAGGAAATCGTAATCGTGTTAGTGTCGGCAGTTAGGCACATTAACACAATTAAATACACAGTGCGCATAACAATTACGTAGGTACTTTTGAATAAGTAACTTTTCAATTTTACCGGGTCAATTCCCGTGAAGTATGTTCTAATACATAAACAAAAAGCCTTTTTTGAGGGGGAAAATCATCCAATGACTTGTCCCGCCTTGGGCGAAGCGAGAGGGAGTGTCAGACGCTTACTGACTAAAAACCACCCCGTTCCTACTCCTGCTTTTCGAGCCGGAGCCCCGGTAAACCCGCTTGGAGTCCGCAGCTCCGATAACAAGAAGTTTCGTTTGTACGATTCTAACAAGTACGACAGCTTAATGATTAAACACTTACTTTTCTATTAGTGACGACTTTGTCCAAAATAACGTATTTGTCAGGAAACTCCTCATCGAAAGACAGCTCGCTGGGGTGGAAAGAGAGGTCCGACCGGTGGATGGTGCGTCCATTGTCACTCGTGTAGAAAAGCTTCTTGTTTGTCGAGTCCACGAATACACACTGCGAACAAAACAATAAGATTAGTACACAAGACAGGTAAATTGAAAGAGAATCAATTAAGTGCAGCAATGATTTAATAAATTCGTTGCACAATTAGCATTTTTCCAATTTAGTTCAATGCTATATTTTTTAATTATTATTAGATGGACATCCTGTACAATGTCGGAAGTTGTGATGGGTAATTCATATAAGTGTAGGAAACAGATATGATACCGTTATGACGTCATTATGACTAATTGCTAACCGGAATTCAATTTTTCGTTATTGCAATTTATTTTATTTTATATCAAGATTGGCCAAATATGTGTCAAGTTTTAAACGCAAATAAATACTTATTTAATATTATAAGGTTTTTATTTGACTTGTGTATTTCTGTTTCTGCTATTTTTAAATAAAAATGTAGTGTTACATTTTTAAGGTAAAAAATATGATTAGTGGCGTTTCAGGTTACTTCGTTCCTCAAAAATAAATTCCCAAAATGTAATATTACACAATAAATAACAATATTCATGTGGGATGTACTATACGTGATTTATTACAATTAAATACTAAGCACGACTGTGCGTAAAAAAGAAACTAGGTTGCTTCGCATCACCTCATCCATACCTAACTGTAAACCTCACATAAGTACAGGTTTAATAAATAACAAAATTACATGCGCACATTTTATGTAGTGCAAAAGAAATTACTATTTGTCGAATTTTGGCGAACAATATTTAGCTTTATTGTAATGGTAATAAGTATCCGAAACTTAATACAAAAGTTAATAAAACAAGTAGTGTTGGTAAATACCAAACCGTCTGTTCTACCTAAGTGTGAATGACCTCGAGTTCTTAGCGTTGCTTATTAGGCCAGTAATAGCCGCTATTTGCATTATGATAGAATGTTTTTGTATATGTTATCCATGATTGTCTTGTTTTCAACAATATTAACATTATATTATTAAAATAGTATTTAATTGCGATCCGAACATTATGTACCTGTGAATTTGCATCTCAACTAATGCTTCACTGAACAAGATTACTTAAAATAGAGTAAAAACATTAGCAATTGTTTTTCTCAGTATACCTTGACATTAGGTATACCGTAAGTTCGTTGAACCGTGCACGTGATACGAATGCGGCTATCTATAAAAGGACAAACTGTCCTGTTAAGATTCCGAGCTTATGTGACTTGTTACAAGATATCTTGTGGATACCACAATATTGTGACACTTGCGTTCGGTCATGTTACGGTAATTTCCAATATCTAGGTAATTTGAAAATAGCCAATCTTCAATAAACTCAATAAAATTATTTGACTGAATTACTCAATACTTCGTGTCGTAAGCGAAATCTAGGTAAAAGAAAAACGAACATATACCTATTTTGTAGTTCAAAATATAAAGTAAACTTCGCGAAAATTATATAAAAGAAAAACTAAGCTTGTAGTTTAAAAAAAGGAAAGGAAGCTTAGCTATTACCACTGCTTTAGCTCATCTTGATTCAGATCCATAGCACAGGAATTAAATATTTTAATTTGATAGAAAAAAGTAGGAAATAACCAACAAACAGTACAATCTTACTAAATATTTATCTCTTCATCACCAAACTTACCTACAGAATTATTTAATTACATACTCAACAACATTAACAATCATCATTTTTGCTTTGCCATAGTCGGGTAACAAATATCATAATAATATCTCCATACAATCAAATAAAGAGGCAACATATCTTTAGGAAGCAACAGATAACATTCATCTACAATCAATTGATAAGTAAAATATAACATTACATACAAACTATTCTTATGAATCAAGTCATTATCCGACTGATATCAGATTGAGAGTAACAAAATACATTTTATCTTTGATAAGCAATGTCAATGTTTGTTGTTATTTATAAAGCTTTGTTGCTCAAAATTATACAAAAGAAATACTCTTTTTGTTTGCAGCAGATATTTAGAAGGCTGGAGTAAAGTTATCATTATAGCACTCATCAATGTTATAGGCACATAGGTGATAAAGTTGATTAAAAATATGGAAAAAGATGCTTCTCTTAATTCTAATCTCGATTTAAAAATTAATTATGTTTAAAGTTTGCAACTACTGCTTGTGTTAATGACTTTCTATACATGGAGGCCAGTGAATATAATAAAAATTCACATCAATGCAATACTCAAGTACTTATTAAAGAATACTTCACATAGCTAACTATGAATGGAAAGATAAACACTTAATGAGAAATTACACAAGCATTGTGCAATGAATGTAAATAAATACCTATTACTTATTTTCTTTGTTTAAATAATTAGCTAAATAAATAAATAACCATTGGATGACTTTTAAATGTAGGTTTTAAAAGGAAGAAATGATTTTTTATTATTATTATAAATGACCATTGTGTTGACACAATGAAATTATAATAAGAGAAATTCTTACTTCTCAGGAATTCTGATTAATTCTTATAAGTCAATTATAAGAAACAATAGCCAACAATAGAAAATACATGGTATGCTAAAATATTTCACACTCCTTTTATATAAACAGAGTGTGTTTATAGGAAATTGATAACAGTAAAACTGATTAATAAAATAATTCAATAGAAAAATATGATAAAATACCTATATTTCCTAGTTTCCTAAGGTCCATAAAATAATGAAATTATTAAACAGTATTTAAGAATGAAAAATGTATAGGTACTTACAAATTCAGGGTATTTGGGATGGTTGAAGAATTTATCCAGTTGTGCATATCCACTGTCTGGTGCATCACCCAGTTTGAAGCTCTCAGTCTTATTGGTGAAGTTCTTGCCATAGTCATAGGATATGAAGAGGGCAGATGGTGATAAACCTCCTTTGTTCCTAGGACTAGAGTCCCTGGCCAAGCAGATGATCACATTGGACCCTTCACCCACCCAGTGCACCATCAACTGCTGATGACTGTCATTTAGATGTGTTGTCTGTGGATAAAATATCTTTTTAATTACTGCACAAGTGAAAGTGTGGCTGTAAATGTTACAGCCAGTGCTTGTGAAAATATTATATTATTACTAAAAGAGTTATTGTAATTGTAGAAAGTTTTTTCTCTACTATAACTCTGAATAAAGCTAGTAAATTAAAAACTACATTTGTTTTTTTCTTATTCTTAACTAATTTGTCAGTGCAAGTAACTACTGTAGTTCAACTAGTTTAGATAAGACTTGTTACTACAGTCAGATAACAGCCCAGTGTTCAAATTACCACTATTTATCATTTACCTGCTTATATTAGAGAACTAAATATAAAAATACCCTCAAAGTGCTTAGTCATTATGAAAATGTACGCCTCATTAAAATTAGGATGTTTACTACTATAAATACAAATAATGAATATGCACGACCTTCTAGTTTCAAACATCAGTCTTCAGACAAAAGAAATCGTCATTCAGTGATAAAAATAGTAGAAAGTCAACATCACTACAATATTGCTTAGTAAACAATAGATCAAATTATAAATACTGGGACGAATGATACGGGTTCCGTAAGTAAATCAAAATAATAAAAGTAACAATCATATTTAATAAGGATATGGACCATTACCCATGTACTTATGTTTTTCTGTATAGCGGGAGTCGTTAATGTTGTTGCTTCACGTTTTCTCCTTTCCAAATGAGAGCTGTCTTCATTCTCAATGTTTCTATTGATAATTTGCAATTTTCCACGACTCGGCTCCAAGTCTTCAGCTACGTATAAAGTGTTACCCGGCGTGCCATACTGACGCAAAGATACAACGCACGATAACAAACTCACTAATACTATGAAGCCGATTCCACGTCCAAATACTAACAACATTTTGTAGTCACTGCATATCCAAAGCACATCCAATCGAATCCGATATTTCAAAGAAACTAAACTGCGTTGCGATGTCCTACGAACACAGAATCTGAAGTTGGCAACAAACGACTACGAATTTTGACATAACGTTTACTTTGACACTTGACATTTCCAAACAACTGGAGTGTGTTGCTATCTTAAAAAATATACGTTTTATTTTACAAGTTGCATATTCAAGACAAAAATTATTTATTGTTAAAACGTAAAATCAGAAATTTTAATCACTGAATACAAGGTCTATAAGGGTATTCATGCCAAACCAAAATGTACAATAATATTAAAGGTTCTAAGGACATTAAAGGGGTGACATTACGTGGAAACCGAATACGAAAAAGCCATACATTTTAAATGATAAATGATAAATGATAAATGATAAATGATATTTATTTTGCAAATAGGTTATTAAATAACACTTTTACACGTCAATCTCTTAAATAACTAGATGAGGCCGGCATTTCCTATCCGACTACTCTGAGAAGAAATGCCGAAACAAACTCAGAGGTCATGGAGTATGGGAGACTAGGAGCTTCACTTCTATTCTTGTAGCACGAATGGACTAGCTCAACAGGTGTGATAACACAGCCTCACAGAAAACCGACGTGAAACAACGCTAGCGTTGTGTCAATGAGGTTACCTGATTCCCAATAGGTAAATAACGGTGTTTCGCGCGTCCATGAGCGGCAACGATTACTTACCATCAGGTGATCCGTCTGCTCGTTTAAAAAACATATTTTGTACGCCCTTGTTTTATAGTAGGTATAGGGTGCGTTGGGGTAACATCGGACGGATTTTCGAATAGTTGCAAGGATGTTGCAAAAACTTTATTATCTCAATTTTGGTACACAGTAGATTAATGAAAAATAGTGGAAACGAATAATGATTAAACACAGTGTAATTTAAAATTTAATTTATTTATAAATACTCAATACTTTTTGCTTTGCAAGCCTATAAAATCAGGACAATTTTTTTTTTGATGTGATGACGATTTGGCCTTCATGGGGTAAGTTCGGACAACAATTTAAAATAATTTCTAGTGCTAGGAGCACAAGGTGTATGAAAGGAACGTAGCCGATCTTTCCTGTACTTTAACATGAAATCACAAAAAATTACCTAATACAACAAATATCTGTCCGATCTTACCCCACATAGCAAATTTCAAAGAAATTGAGTTTCTCAAAGTTTAGATTTATCCACAAGCATTTTTGAAGTGGCTGCATACGTGAGTTCTTTATTATTTATTTGCTGCATGGCTAATTCCAGCGCTTCTTTTGTATAAGAAGTGGCCCGCGAAGAGGTTCGGGAGTATTTACGTGGCAACTGAAGATTGGAAAATCAGCCCTAAGTAATTATTTAAAATTAAATTAAAATCATTTGTAACAAAAGTTTGACAATCACTGCCCATTTTCGAATAGGGATATTTTTGTCTGATCTTTACCCGACATGGGTAACACCGGATTTCAGCCTACAGAGGTAGTAGACAAATCTGGATTAGTTTTATCATATTATCATTGCTCAAAACTTAGTATTTAGGCAAAACCATGTCAAAATAAGCTATAATTTTGCTAAAATATGCAAATAAAAATGTAGGTGAAAGACCGGACAAACAAATATTTTATATGCCTTTTTTTCTAAAACGGCGCGGGTACACGTCTGTGTTGACCGGAGCGAGTGGTGGTCACCGCGGGGCGGGGCGGGACTTAATGACGTGCCACGCAATGTGATCAGCATTAAAAAATAATGCCAAATAAGTGAGATATTTGATTTGTACGTTCTTACCCCTCCGCCGATCTTACCCCAACGCACCTTACGTATTCATAAAAATCATCGTCATCATCAGCCTGTTCTCGTCCTCTGCTGGACAAAGGCCTCTCCAATGGCACGCCACTGAGCTCAATTCATACTCATTCAACACAAATCAAATTAGAGGTAAAATGAGGTAATAGAGATCGCTACGAGTGTATGTACTGGTCGATGTACAGACTGTAGTTGCCCCCGCTAGTGCGATGCGGCACTGTGAGTCTAGCCTGGGAGTCATTTATTTGAAATATAATAAAATTTTATTAAAAAAACCCAGAATTTCGTAAGTAAGGGTCAGCGCACACCAAGAACAGAGCAGTGCATATTATTGAGCCTACCGTAAAATAAATCGTATGAATTTAAAATTGTATAATTGAATAATTCACGTTGACGTTTCGATGCTCGAGTGCTCGCTTGTAGGATGCGTGCCCGAGTAACGTATGCGTATGCGTTGTGCATGCTCGAACGCGCTCGAGTCGTCGCGAGCCGCTCGTGCTATCAGCTATCAGTATTGCCGCAGCGAGAAAATTGCTCGTCTGCAAACGTCGGACTTTAGTATCAAACTGGGAATGCGCACCTGATGGCATTCAGACCATTTTTAACGATGCTTGCTCGCGGTGAAGCGAGTATACCGCCTGCATGCTCGACCAAGCGCAGGCGTTTTGCAGTTCAGTTTGCGGCATGCTCGAGCAGTCAAAATTTTACTCGACGAAGTGCGAGCACGTTGCAGTTAGATTTAAGCCGAGTCTAAGATTTAAGACATGTGTATTGATAGATTTATTTGGCGTTATCATTACTCATCAAAATGACGACAGATGCGTTTAGAACCACAACCACCGAGGCAGTTGCATAGAGAATCCACACGATATCAAGTATTTTGTATTTTATTATTTCGTACTTTCGTAATTATAAAAATAAACCACAAAGTAATAAGGTTTTATAATTTTTTTATTGGTCATAAAATTACAGAACGATGACTTGCTGCTTGGCGGCCTGCTTAGCCTTTAGGCGGACCTGCGCGGCGATTCTGTCAAGATCACGTCTGCCCTGAACAGTGAGAATGCGACCACCATCTTGAACCTTCTCAACCATTTTCAGGGCTTCGAGGGCTTGGAGAGCTTTGCGGGCAATGCTGCCTGATGACCTGAAATAATGTAACAAAAACTTTATTAGTAAATTGTGTTTTAATGGTTTACAATGTCTAACAAACTACCTTGTATGAAGTTGTAAAATTATAGTATGTTAATCTAAGTAAACCTAAAGTTTTTATTAATACATTAAATGAGGGCAAAAGTGACCGGCACTAGTGATTTGCCTTCAACAGATGTTTGTTTGCGTCTTAATAAATTATAATTAGTTTTAATACTGTTTGTAAAATTCATTAAGCTCAATGTAATCTGGAACTGACATATTGTCATCTGTACAGCACATTTTTTTGCCCTTAGTACTAAAATGCATTATTGAACAAATAATTACCTGCAGAAGTGTGAGGGTGTGACTCCATTACGTTTGCGACCACCAAAGATTTTGGTGACAGTCTTTACTCCAACAGGGGAGCGGATGTAGATGTGACGGAGGATGGCGGCACACCTGACGTAGAACCAGTCAGGGTCGTAGGGAGCCAGCTCCTTGAAACGACCGGTCTTCACCAGGTCCATGTGTTCTGGCACCTTGACCTTGCCCGTCCTGGAAAAATAAAATTGATATTACATTAATAAGTCACCTCATTTATTACTTTACACTATGAAGATCAACAGGGAAATTATCAATAGATAGAGGAAAGGTAGAATAAAAAAAAATGGAGTTAGTGATGGTGTCCAAACACTCTTCTATTCAGCTTTATCCCTAGACAAAGCTAGAGGATGATTGGCTCTGACCCACGAAATTATCTACTACAATTTTACAAAATATCTGATAACATATATGTTTATTTCCAATACTTCAAACTGACAGATAGGCAAAATAGAATAGGTTAAATTATCCGAATACTTGGATTGTAGCATCGAGCCTGAAATTAAAATTGATGCTTTTGGGCATAAAGCCCTAAGAAATTTCTGTAAGGGATCAGTTTTTGTTGATATTCTAACCATTCCACAGTTCAAATTACTCTATTCAAAAATCTACTATTTTTAGATTAAGAATAGAAATAAAAAACATGGTATATTCCAGGTTAAGGACAATGATGCATTTCATATCTGCATTGTATGAAACATCTTCATGGTATTTATAATTATTGAAAAACCACCGAAAAGTTTAGTTAGTAGTAATATGCAATAAGACATTATTTACTATACTATTTACTACTGCAACTACACTACATACTAAACAATGTGCATACACACTACAAACATCAAGAGACAAGTTGTAATAGTAAAATAGTGAGGGTAACCTTCATCACGGCACCATCAAACACATGGTTGTGTGTTTGTTGATCTACAAACAAGCCATGATAAATAATCCCTTCAAAGGAACTTGAGAAACTATACCCTCTCGTTTGAGTTCAGATTAATAAGTTCATAAGAAGTACAATATACTCACTTCTTCAGATGGGCAGCTACGGTCTTGACGACCTTGTCCTGTTCAACATCCTTCAATGTGACGGAACGCATCTGAAAACACAAATGGACAAAAATGTTATTTATTCCAGATACCCACAAGTTTCAGATAATTTACAAAGGTTCTATGCTGTATGTTGAGGTCACTTTAGATGAAATTCAATTTATATGAGGCCTAGATATCAAGCAAAGTTAAATTCCACTGAGTACTCTAATGAAACACAAATTATGTATTTTTAGTTGATAACACATATGCGAAATTTTTTATATTACAATATGAGGTTAAAGTATACATGTTTAAGAACCAATTCAGCCCTATTGTAACCAAAGTGTGTTTACTACCTTTGGTGTCACAAAATATAACAAGGTAAGAGTTAGGTTATAAAAATGGTCACCAACAAAGTAACATTAAATAACTATTTTATTATGACGATTACTAAGTTAAACGATATCTTATGTACTAAATAACACCACAAAGCACAAGTTTCACCAAAATATAATGTTCGTCTTGCTAAAAGATACACATGACATTTCGTGCGCGTTGCGGTTCACTCTCAATTACAATTATTCCGTGTCCCAAGGTATAAAATCGACACATAAATCAACCGAATCTTACCTTGGGCTACAAAATTTGACAAAACACACTTTATTCCTAAATAATATAATTATTTCACAAATAAAACCATGTGGCTTCGCCTGAAAACCCACCTTGCCTTGGTGTTGGCAACCGGAAGAAAGAAAGATATTTAAAAAATAAATCAGTGTTGATATTACAATTTTCTTTTTCCTACCAATTATTTGTAAAAGTTTGACAAAATAACAAACAACGGTAAGGAAATCAATAATTTATTAAAAATAAAATATTTTTAGATGGTATTATTATAATTCTAATAATATGTTTGTAACATATACATGGAGACAGAAAATAATATTTAAGTTTAATTTAACAGTTTGGTAGAAAACCAAAATATACCAAAGTTTGTACATAGATACATTGTAGTTGGCTACAGTTAAGTCTAGGTCTATGTTTTTGTTGAAAATTAAATAAAATCTTGATAAAATCTATGTTTAAAAACGTCAATTTACAGAACTTCTGGTTGATAAATGAATGTTTCAGTGATAAAGTCAGAATAAAAGTCCGCAAAATTTCAAGTATTAGCTTACCAGCATTTCTCTCATCGGTCCACAGTACCTCTGAATTAGTCAGGAAAATTCTTTCTCCATCACTGGCTAGTTTTGAGGTGCCGTGTTTGACTGATGCAGTGGAAGCTTGGAAAATGGCCTGTCCACTTACTGATTTACCTGTTCACCCTTCTTCTCAGAGACAATGGGACGTGCCGCTGTGCAGTATTATTCGTGAGTCATTAATCAACTCTTCTTCTAATGCTGCAGAGCGAGCTCGCTTATTGGCTGTGGGAGAGTGGGAATCAGGTTTGTGGCTTCAGGCGCTCCCGTCACCCTACATAGGAACTATGTTGGATGACATTACGTTCCGGCTAGCTGTGTGCTTACGGTTGGGTGCTCCCTGTGTCTCTCCGCATTGTTGCCACTGTGGAGAAAGAGTCGATGGCTCGGGACACCATGGTCTTTCATGTCGTAGAAGTGCAGGCCGCATAAGTCGTCATGCCAGCATCAACGACATTATTCGTCGTGCTCTCGCCTCAGCCGGCGTACCAGCCGTATTAGAACCTAATGGTTTGGTACGTGATGATGGCAAGAGACCAGATGGTATGTCGTTGCTGCCTTGGAAGATGGGTAGGCCTTTGGTGTGGGACGCTACGTGTGTAGACACCCTTGCGCCATCTCACCTTCTAAGTACTGCTGCATGCGCTGGTGCGGCTGCTTCCGCGGCAGAGGACCTCAAGCGGCGCAAATATTCTAACTTAGTTGGCAATTATTGTTTTGAGCCGTTTGGGGTCGAAACACTTGGGCCATGGGGTCCTGGTGCACATTCTCTATATAAAGAAATTGCACATAAGCTATTCGACTCTACGCGTGACCAGAGGGCTGGCTATTTCTTCGGTCAAAAGATAAGCATTGCCATACAACGTGGCAATGCGGCCAGTCTTCTGGGAACGTTCCCCAATGACAGCGATGCGGACGAGTACTTCGACGCCTAACCACACCTAACCACGCCTATTGCCTTTATTTTAGTTTTAAGTTAGTTTTTATTCCTTATTTTTTTTGGTATTTTTAAGTTGTAAATAATGTGTTAGTTTAGATTAATAATAAATACTTTTACTTTTGACTTAGTAAAAAGTGAATGTTACAAAGAAATTAAAATAATCTTATAATATGAAAAAAAAAAAAAAAAATTAAATGAATAAAAGTTTAATATTATCTATTATTAGGGGAATTTATCGTTGAATGTTTGATGCCCGATAAATGCTTTTTTTCTATTCTATTACTTCTAGAGATTAATGATTTTATGGACATATTTTTTTTTTATTTATCCTAACATTACATCTTTCATTACAGGCACACCTAATGCGATAAATGCAGTATAAACTTAAAAACTTAAATAAACCAAAACCAAATATCTGTATGAACATAAATTAAACTTAACATTAACATCCTAATACTTAAATAACATAAATAACATTTACAAATTAATTTGACTCATTATGTACCACAACCTCATATGTTACCCTAGTGAACTCGTTGAGTGTACATGTATATAGGTCCAGTTGCGCGGCAGCCAGTTGCCCAGCCACCGCACCAACCGAACCACCAGCTATTGCTAATACTCATTATTTTTACATTTTTAGCTACCTACCCCATGGGAGACAGGCGTGAGGTTGTGTTTGTATATTTATGTATCTTCTCAAACAATTTCAAAACATTTTTTTTATGATCAAGCTGTGCTTGTGCAATGTGCGGTCATGCTGTGTGAACTAGCCTCAAACAGTAATCAGACTTCTTCCTTGTCCTTGTCCACATTGAAGAGAATAGAGACAATAATTTTATTGTTTATGCTATATCTATTCTCTAGTCTATGCATTGAGAATTGTCAAAAATTGGAAAATGGCCGCGAAACAAAATCCTGTTGTTCAAGAAGGTAAAATTTAGTTTTTAACATTTCTAACTATCTACTTATGCTTTGTATTAGAGTTTATATAATGCCTTAATATTGCTGTATAGGATTCTATTAGTTAGCTAGCTGCTTTTTACAAGGTTAAAAGCTTATGAATGTTTGGTGTGTTTTAGAACAAACAACATCTGATGATATTCCACTGACGTCGTTAGAAGAAAGCTTGTTTAGCTCGGAAAAACTTGATCGTGCATCTCCAGAATTGTGGCCGGAGCAAAGTAAGAGTCATTTTTTAATTAAGAATTGCTTTAAAATCGAATGTATTAGAATAATATTGAATAATAAGTTTTTAAAAATCGCGCGAAATTTTGTTTAGTTTCTAATGTTGTCATTCTGTGGAACAAAATGATTTCACCTATTTTGGCATTTCAGTTAAAAACGATCGTTTTTTAAATCAATTTACAATGAGTGATAATAATGTTAATGTATTAAACTCGGATGAACAATCACAATGTTCTACTTCATCGTTTGCAGTTCCTGGAGTATCGGAATTTGCTCCCCCGCCGAGTAACAACCAATCTCCGCCGTTGTGGGCTCGAGGAGCTACTAAGGAAGATTTCACCTATATGCAACGTAAGTAGCATTAATTGAAGTTAACAACCAAAATACTGTTACCTAATAAAGTCTAATACTCGACTAGTAGACATATCATTAAGTGCAACTTATTATTCTTGCTAGTAATTTCTTTTCTACTATTGAAATCTGTTTTTACTAGTATGCTCCAAAACTTGTTGACCTTTTTATTATAATTTATGAATATCTTAGGATATGAGGGACAGTCCATTCATTTTACCTCTCAATGTCAGCACGGGCTCAACCTTTCTATACAATCTTTTTCTTCTACAGAATTGGGGTCACTTTCTACTAGTGGACTCATAATGGAAGTTAAGAAGCTACATGACCTTGCCTACCAACTTGGGCTTGAAGAGGCTAAAGAAATGACAAGAGGGAAGTATTTAAATATATTCGCTTCCAGGCGACCACGAGTGTACTATGCCAAACCAAATGCCAAATAGTCATATATTATTATCAAATCTAGTTTAATAAATCAATTATTTCTCAAAATAATGCAAGGTGACACATAAGAAGGGACATGCCACTGTTTATGTGTAATTGGTGCCTATAAGTAACCATCGAATTTTTAATTACACAATAGAATTACTTTTAGTTCTAGAAGAACATTATTTTAGAACATGATGACAATAATGTCATTTGGTTTATAAGAGATTTATCTGGTTATAGTATAGCCATCAACTACATGTAGTCATGATGCAAAACTAACAAATTCTATAATATGTATATTGTTTATAGTGAGCAATCAATTGATATTTATTTGTTATGAAATATGGCATAGTGGACCTGCTGTCAGCAGCACTGTCAAATATAATAGTACCTGTAGGACATTTTAAAAGTTACATTTTGACTAATATATCTTAAGAATTAAACACATATGTAACTTTTAAACATTTTATTATAATAAAATTAACATAATAAAGTTAAATGTTAACCTACAATGTAAAATTAGTAGATGCTAATAAATTATTTTAAGTTTACAAAGTATTTTATTTAACTAAAACATTACTTGCAACTAGGTGTTAGTTAACTGTTGTTGAAATAGCTTCTGTTTCTGCAGCTTAAATTCTGTCCACAAATCTAATCTTAAGTGGCTTAGTAGGCCTTGATATAAAACTTCTCGTTGATCCGATATCTCCGTAATGGTATTCCAGCTTAAACTTTTGGAGAATCTAAAATTTAAACAAGGTTAGAACATCAAGATATGAAGTCTGTTGAAACTTTCTATAAGAACAAACAAAATTGCAATCAGTTTAAGACAATAAGTATATCTGCTTACCCTGATAGTAAGCAAAGAGAGCATTGTCTCTGCAATGTTCTGGCCCAAGCACTTACGGGCTCCAAAACCAAATGGTATAGATGCAAAAGCATGGTATTCCTTTGCATCACCCTTCAACCATCTCTCAGGGTAGAACACTGATGCATCATCATAGTTCCCTTCTTTGAGAGATGCATCTTGAGTAGACATAATAATAAGGGTGCCACGAGGTATGCTGTAAATAGAAATTGGAAGGATCAGGAAAAAAGGTTGTAATCTTAAAATCTGCATAAAGAAACTTTGGTAATAGTGCTTACTTATATCTGTCAATAGTTATATTCTTTGGTAGGACCCTGGTTAGCACAGGAATTGGTGGGACTAGTCTGAAAACAAATTATTTTTTAAGTATTGTCACACCTCAGTTTAATGGTGCTTTTCCACCAGACATGTGATGTGCTATGTTGCTATGAATGCATTAGGTTTTTTATTATGTTTTTTATATGAAAAGATGCGGGCTATGGATGGGTCCGATACATCGCATTAAATATGATCTCCTCGTAGCATAGCTACATATCTTGTGGAAAAGCTTAGCATATCGTTTTTATGCTCCAATCCTCAACTTACCGTAAAGACTCTTTTATACAGGCTTGAAGATATGGTGTTTTTTCAATAATATTCGACATATTATTTATGTTGAGGTCGCTACCAACTTTGTCTATTTCGGTGAATAATATCTTTTGTGCCCTTTGGTATTTTGCTATGTGGTACAAAAGAAAAGACATTGAAGACGAAATCTGAAAGTAATTATGATTATTTTAAAACAACTTATTCTATTATAAGTATAGATTATCTACATGTGTACAAAGGTAAAGATTGTAGGTATAGATGAGAAACATGCAAAAAGGTCAAAATTTAACTTACCTTTCCTTATATTTAACAGAAAATTTAACTTACAGTGTTAACTCCGATTAGAAGCATGTCCATAATAACAGTAGCAATGTCTTCAGCGCTCATTTTGTTTTCCCCCAACAACATTGCACTGACCAAAGAATTATTTTCAATTGTAAATGCTGAAAAGTGAAAGTACATAAAACATAGGTATTTTGCAACTCCAAAATGTGTGTGTAATTTACATAAATTATAAGATCTTTGTTTTTTTATTGTGGTTGCGTTTTATAAGCATTGCAATGTCATATACCTACACATTGTACCTCATACCAAACAAATATTGTACCGTGCGGGAATCAAACCCTAACAGCAGTTGTAACAATTTTCTCGAAAATAGAATTGTTCTGATACAAAAAACTTTCTTTCAACCAGCTTCAAAATAAAATGTTAACTCACGTCCATTAGATACATTAGGCCCCATATTCTTGAGTTGATCACCAACAGATTGTTCGGCCTCCAAGACATATTTTCCGATCAAACTGTAAAAAGGGTGTTATCAATATGTAAAATGTCTAGTTTATGTCATTGTAACAAAAATGCAATAAAACTAAATAAAAACTTGTAAATAAATATGTACCACCTGTACATAAAATCACCCCTTTTAGCTCAGATTGGGCCCCTTCGGATCCAGGTACGTCTCGTCCGTAGAAAAGCACCCTAAAACTATAAACGACGACACGGCTGTGCTCAGCCCAAGCAAGGCGCACCATCATCGTATGCTCCACCGTGTCCTCCGGTTGGTATCTTACTTCGGTAAGGCAGGAATTATGACTGATATTTTTATCACAGACTTTAATATTATACACACTTATCTAGACTGTCGCAGTATTTGACCAAGGAACTCCAAGTAGGTGTTGGGAGTAGTTTCCAGAACTGCAGTCCGGACTCGCATTTGATGATAGCATCCGTGGCTTTCTCCAGGCTGTGGTACAACCACGACATGTCGCACTGGCTGTACACCACCTCTGTATTCAACATGGTAAACTTCTTCGAGAAAAGGATTAATCCTGGAATATAACAACTTCAGTCACAATGCAATACCCACTATTCACCAATTATTATGTCTCATCAAGTCCCAGGTATTTTTGGTGGTGAACTTATGGCCTATCCTAATACTATCCAACACGGGTATGATTCCCAGGTCCACTTGTTCACACTTGTGCGATCACTCGACTAACGACTGATAGCTAAAATTATAATCACAACTTAGAAATATTTAACGCAAAAATGCTAGTGGCTGGTGACAAAAATAAAAAGCTTGCAAACTTTACCCATACAGTCAAAGGACCACTTGTAAATCTCCTTATACAGATTGTTCTTAACTTCGTCTTGATAGTTTCGTAAATTGTATATCTTCTGTGTAAAATTCTCGCACACTTCATTGATGCCACCCAAGTGTTTGCTCACCGAATCATGTAGAGGAGCTACTACAACTTCCCGCTGGCGATGCCATTCCTCGCCGCAACTATAAATAATTGTCTTAATAAGAATTGTCTAATAACAATGTTATTGGATAGTTGGTTCACTAAATGAAATTTAAATCAGACTAACAGAGATGCTGAATTTGTACCTCGTTTTTACAACACCTGTGTAGACATCTCCGACCATATTGGATTTGACAAAATATAACTACCTACCTAAGTATGTCCCATTTTTTCCCTAAATCCGTGATGATTACGCTAGCAACAGTGCCGAAATATCGGGAATCAGATTGTCATGGAAAAGAGTACAGAATTATAAAATATCAAACAACTAACGCGGTAAACAGTCCACCGTAAATTTGGTTCCGGTGCTCAGATCTATATTTCTCCAGAGAATCCAAAGTCGATCTAACAGGATAGCTTCCTTCCATTGCGTACACTTTTTGAATGTGTTCAGGGTGATTTATTAAAACTATGTCCCCACCCACGGGGCTAACGAATCGAACAACGGGACCGTATTCATCAAAGAGGGCAGAGAGATTTTTCAGTGGCTTCTTTACATTCACATAAGTGCCTGTGAAACACATAAGGTATGCAAATTGATGTTTAAAAAACAAGAATTTATACGGTAGGAAACTTTCATAGAAGGTACGTACCCACATTAAGCATCATCGTGAGAACACCTACTGTGATCTGAGTACCTATTTCCGAAAGGTACTGACGGAAACTGGATATGTACTTCAAAGATTTCGGCCCAGGTACTTCATCGAATGGTAAAATAATTGGCTCTCTGCTAGTGAGCGCCATCGGTATATGCACCTTGGCTGTTGGAAACATTTCAATTTGTTTGGGAGTTAAACCCATAGACTGCATGCTTGCCTTAGAGGTCTCCATTTCTTGAGATTTCGTAGTTTTTAAAGCAACCTTCTCGTAACATCTGTTCTGGATGTTCATCAATCCCAATCTTGTGTACGGTATAAAATTACGCACTTGGCTAAGATACATTTTTATTATTTCGCCTTTTTTCTTCACTAAGAAATCTACCGTCAGGTAATGTTGGATTTTGACAAATAAAAACAATAGAAAGATGAATTTATTTGAATTTGGCGCCTGACATATCTATGAATTGTAGTGGTTGGTAATATAAAAAAATAATTTGCAATTGAACAATATATGCATTCTATAGTTCAATAACTTTTATTTGTATATCTTTAACATTTATTTTAAGTTTGCAAAGATAAACTAATTCGGAATAAAAGTATATTCCGAAAAATATTGATCGAGAATGATTCTGAACGAATAACGCAATGTTGCTGCTATAAAAAAATATGTTTATTTTAGTGGTATACCTACCTCAAGGTATTCATTATTGTTACGTCTTTAAATAAATTCATAATATCGACGGAATAGTTCTAAATAATATTTTAAAATTAAGTAGAAGTACAAATCGCTTATATAATAGTAGAGTGGTGACTTTAAAGTTATTATATTAGACATAGTAGAATTTTCATATCCTAGGATGGAAACTTATCTGTCAAAAACTCGATTTGTCGCTTGAGCGAAGATTAGCGAAGCGAGAGAGCGAGCTAGCTAAACTGGTAGATGGCGGGAGTGATCTCGTGTGATATAACTGTGTTAGATTAGTTTTTAAATTGTAGTGTTTAATTTTTAGAATAGTTATTAAAATGACTAGGTAAGCCATCCGCTGCATATTTGAGTGTCCATCAGGTTCCTAAAAATAACTTGTGTCATGGTTTATCGCACCAAAGTGAAGTGCAATGTCCGTCCCTAATATTATACCATTTTACATTTCTAAGAGCACATTTGCCTTTTCAGAGCTAAAATAGAACTCGGCGACGTGACCCCACATAATATAAAACAACTGAAGAAGTTAAACACAGTTGTATTTCCGGTGTCTTACAACGACAAATTCTACAAAGATGTTTTAGAAGCTGGTGAACTGGCTAAGTTAGCATATTATAACGATATCGTGGTGGGAGCAGTATGCTGTAGAATAGACACGTCGGAAAACTCGCGAAGACTTTATATTATGACCTTGGGTTGCTTGTACCCATACAGAAGATTGGGCATTGGTACTCTGATGGTGGAACATGTGCTCAAGTATGTTGAACAAGACGGCAATTTCGACAGTATTTTCTTGTAAGTACCATTTATATTATATTTACAGGTGTTACAGTTATATTTTCATGTATTTTTCATAAATTTATAATTAGTATCAGCAGATTGAAGGTTATGAATCTTTATGAGTAGGTGCTGCTAACCAAGCCATTGTCACATTTCATATCAAGTTTATCAGTACATAAACATGCCTAGAGCAGTCAAATAGCTTTTGACTTATCAGTAAATTGATTCTTGGTGTAATAGTCTAAAATTGTATTTATAGACCTATATTGCTAAACACTAGCACTGGGGCATTTACCTAAGCAAATTGTGTCAAGGACATGATTATATTAAATTAGTTATTTAACTAAATAATGTGTTATGCCCGATGATGAATTTCTATTAAACTCTTAACATAAAGATCTTATCTAGACCATAAGGTGAACAATACTCATTGCAGTTTATTCATTATTCATATTGATTTATCAACATTGTCATTTATTTATCTGTGATAAAGAAACTGAATAATAAAAGACAGGCTTTTGAACTAGTAATGGTCATTATTCTTATGTTAATTATGTAAATGTATAATTTATTTAATGTAGTATGGATCAATTTGTTTGTTAATTAAATTAAATGTAATTATTCAATTTACATTTATTGATTTATCAATAGTACATTGTTTACTTTTATGATGATTTCGTATTGTATGCACATCCAAGATTAAAAAACAATTCCAGCTTATAATATTAATACTGGATCATATTATATTTGACAATGATCTAGCTACAATGACATGTTAAGCAAACTGGATTTCAGTAACTGACTTCCTTGATTTTTTACTGCATTAGTACTCGTAAATCAGATACTAACTATGACTCATATTGTATTCAAATGCGACTTAAGCCATTTTTTGGGCATAATATCCAAGTAGTAGTTAAAGGCAATTACAATGCTATTTACAATAACATCTGATTAAGGACAAAGTAATATGATCATTAAATAGCAATTAATGTGTCATTAGTGTTTTGAAGTGAGTGTTTCTAAATTAGTTATTTTTATCCAATCAATTATAACATTGTTAAATACTTGTGTTGGAATGAAATCAAATAAAATTAATATTTCATATGTGATTGACATTATCATAAAATTTAATCTAATGTAAATTAAACCTTTCAAATGTAAGTACTTGTAATGACAAAGACAAAAGATATCATACTTAAATGTTAGTAAATAAACAAACTATTTCAAAGTCAAAGTCAATTTTTTTATTGCAAATAGACCAGGAAGGCACAAAGTTAATATAATACTATTAAAACTATTACTTTCTCCAACCAATTGGGACACATTTAAATCATCCTTCAGAGTCAATGTACAGTTTAGACTAGAATATAATTTGCTCAAGGTAATTGATAAAACATTAATATATTGGTCCTTATCAGCTATCATGTCACAATCCAAAGTCCTAATAAACACTTCAGTAAATTGAGAGGACATTTTGATTATAATATCAACCGTATCTGTGCTACAGATGTGTCTCAAGATACTTGACTCAATTTAAGCTGTTACACATCAATTTATTAATTTAACTCGACATATCACTGTTCAGATCTCCATGTAGGCCTAGCTGTCTGGGATGTGTCGATGCATTGTGTTAAAGAAAGTTTGTACCAATTTACAGTCATGATTACTGGCTGATTTTTGTTAGGTGTTATTGCTCAAAGAGATGACATTGAGTAATTAAAATGTTCAATAAGAATAATGTTTATAGGGTATACAATAGTAATAGGATTACTGTTTCGTTATTGCAGAAGTCTTTCGATTTTTGTGAAGGATCTTTACCGTCGCGACATGCATTCACGGATTTATACTAGGCCATTTAAAGAGTTATTAAGTGAGAAAGAAACAATAACGAAATTATAATGAAGTAATTATGCAACAAATATTTCCCGATTTACTTTCATTTTCCAATCAAACATTGATAATAAAAACAGAAATTAAATGATTATTCAATTTAGGTAGTGCTATTATTCACCAATCTAAAATAGGTCAATAGGATTGCCCATGTTAATATAAAATGCATCTAGTCATACATAAGTAATGAACTACCTAACTAGTGAAATAAATACAAATCGTTTTGCAATTTAAAATGTAGTGGATAGATAGTATAGGGAGTTAGTAGTAACAAAATCAAATCACCTTAGACGCCATGTCGGACAACGTTGTCCGACACTAGTGGAGGAATAGCTTTTTACAGTTTTTTGTTGGCGGTGAAGGTGTTAAATCTGATTTATAATCCAAATTACTTATTTCAGGCACGTACAAGTGAACAACGAGGGAGCAATAGATTTTTATAAGAAGTTTGGATTTGAGATCGTCGAGACAAAAGAGCACTACTACAAGAGGATAGAGCCAGCCGATGCCCATGTGCTACAGAAGACAATCAGACAGACACCTTCCGTACCTTTACTCAATGGCACCGTACCACACGCAAAAACCAATGGACATGATTGAATACACAACCACACCCAAATATTGTACTTGTAAAAGCCTCAACTCGGTTGTTAATGTGAAACAAGTGATAACATAATGTGTAAGAATCATAATAAAACACTGTGTGCATACAGGATTGATTTACATTAAGATATTTGTAACGGATGGGTTAATCAATAAGTTGTGGTTGTGGACGCATGAGGCCATAAATATAGTACTAGAAATGACTGATATTCCACTCAGTATCATATGTTGTACAGAGTATGTTCATAATAATGCGTGCGTATTTCATAAATGTATTGACTACATTACAATATGCATTACTGTCTAGTACTCTATAAGTAACTTTTATGACTTATAATATTAAAAAAAATAGCATTCAACTTGTAAATTAACCTTTTCATGATTTGAATAAGTATATGTAAAGTAATGGATAATGATAGCTCTAGACATTCTTTTAACTATATCGGACATAAAAATTCTGTCAGTTTTTTACTATACTTGTATATTGTGGTATTTAATAATGTAGTCATAAACTCCCCGTTTTAAAATTAATGTTCTCGAATTCTGAGCGGAAGTGTTAATAATCACCTCGCAATTAATTGGTATTTCATATCAATGCATTTGTTTTTCGAGCAATGAGGAAAGTTAGGGTTTTGATAAACTATACTATTGAACTAAACATTTATCGGTGGCTTATTCTTTGCACAACAAAAATAAATTTTATTTAATTAATGTTGAGTTGTACTGAAATTTTTGTTTTGTTAAGATTTTACATGGTCTAATAGCGAGATATTTTTTTATTTCTGAATGGCATCTGTAAGTAGTCATTTATCATAATGTTGTTACCAAAAAGTCAATTGTCGACCCCTGTCTTCTCTGTAAATGATGAAGTTTATTAAATATCATGTTCACTGCATCCTTAGCATTATTAGTATAATAAACATGATTAACATTTTACGATGTTTCATTTATTAATTTCTAGTTGAAAATCATCACGCACAGAGCGATGCATTAGCCTTGTTAAACAATAAAAGATGGAGGAAGTTAGTAGGTCATCTGTTTAAGATCGGTATTTATGAGGCATGCAAGCATGTCTGAACTCCATTACATTGTTGGTTCGTTATTGCAGAAGTCTTTCGATTTTTGTGAAGGATCTTTACCGTCACGACACGCATTCACGAATGTTTGAACTAGGTCATCTAAATACAAGCAATCATTTCTTAGTGAGAAAGATACAATAACTGAAATATTATGAAGTAATATTTAGAACAAATATATTTCCCGATTTACTCTCCTTTTCCAATCAAACATTGATAATAAAGAGTATAACAGAAAATTCAACGATTATCTAATTTAGGTCGAGTCGAATTCAGGTTCACGCAATCAATCGAGTTCTATTTTGACGGGTAAAAGTGGTCTTGTGTAGCCTATTTGCAAAAATACATTAATTATTTCATGGTTTATATCCAAAAACTGAACGTCCAAAACCTAGAAAAGGGTACTTACCTTACACTTTCTATATCATCAATATCTAGAGGTTAGGCAAGTTAGGGTACCTACCTTTATTTGGTTCCCTTTATGATGCATGGGCATGCAAATGCATTCAAGTGTTCAGGATAAAGAGAAGGCAACCATTGCACAACATAATGTATGAATTAATCCATCGCAAGAGGATGTGACATCAACCATCTTTCACCGTGTGTTTTGAGTAAGTAGGAACTGGGTAATAGAGGGTGAGAAACAACAATTAACGTTACGTATTTGCATTCATTTATTAAAATAACATAAGACATTGTACAATATTGTCATTATTGACTAGTTGGTATATTTTCACTATGGACAATAGATCATAACTATTTCGTTTGTGATTATAATATAACATCTATATCCATTTCCATAAGGCCTAATTTCATGTGTCCATCTATTCGAAACACCGATAAATTTATATAGAGATATTAACATTAAAATGTCGAAGTTTACAATAAGTTCATAATGTCTTTACGGATATTTTTATTTCTATAAAAATATTATTAAATACATTTTTATTTTACATTTTCATAAATACACAAACAGACAACATTATTTTACATGATGTACTTATTATTCGTGTTTTAGAATACTGTTAGTTATGCTTTCGAAAAGCTTTCAATTCGCTATCACAGACACAGTTTAACTTTGCATTCTTATTGCAACTAACTTTGTAGCTTTGTTCTCGATACATAGACAACTAACACAAAGCCAGAGAGCGAATACGAATGACAAATATTAATTTATCAGAAGGCATTTTCTATATCCAAGACACAATGCAAAGAAAATATGAATTAGATACCTAAACATTAACAATACATGGATATACTTTATTTATTTTAACATTTAAAGCAATATATCGGTACATTTCTACTGTTTAATCAGATTCCAAGAGCTATTTAAATAAAACATTGAGTATCTTATACCATAACAAAATATTAGGCATATTCTAAAGCTATGTGTTCTCTAAGACTACTTTGCTATAGAATTTTCAGATTTAAGATAGTTGTACATAAATATTCTAGCTCAACTAAATAAAATATATCATTGAACACAGCTGTGGAAAAATGCTAAACATTTGAAGATTGAAAAGAGCTCACGAATAATTCCATCTCCCAAATTCCTTTATCTCATTTTGATACTTTAAAACATCAAATTTGGACAGTACCACGATAAATTCTGTTGACGTCTGTACACTCAAGTGTTTTCCCAAGAATTTAAAAACATTACTTAATAAAAATAGTCACATATTCATTCCAAAAAAACAATTTATCAAAAATATACAACGAAGAATTGAGCATTCAATGTTACAACAATTTATTCTTTTCATGATAAAGATGTGATATTCAGATATGGTCCATTTGTTAAAGGGACAATTTGCTTTTGAAGAAAGGGTATAATTAGTAGAAATATTTCAAAATATAGAACTATATTTTAAAAACTTAGGTGATGTTGGAAAAGAGAGCAAATAATTTAGGTATATGGTTGGATATATCATCACAATAATTTACGTGTAATGTATCAAGTAATTCCATTTGTTTATAATAAAATTGTTACAATATTATTAAGTTCTATACACAGCTGGAACGGATTCACAAATTGCATCATTAATTTATAATTAATTAATTAATTACAACTTTCCAATTGAAATAACACATGTTAGGCTCATAAGTATTGGTAAGTAACGAAAACAATGTTAATAAATAAAAACAAATATCTTACGAGTAGCTGCGGAAAATCTCCATTGCGCAAAAAATCTTGTCGAAAGTTTGTAACATGCGCAAAATTGTTCTTAGTTTTGCGCATGTACTGAGTCGTTTGCGCAAACATAGCCGCAGTTATTTAACTACTTAAACAAAAAGATTATAACCTCATCATAAAATTAAGTGAAGTACCTTATTAAAATATCAATAAAACACAATCACTGACACTCCTATACAATAAATAGATAAAGCTTCTTTTTACAACACATGATTAACCAATTAAATGAAGGTCACAACACTAACGAAGGGAAATTGAAAATATTTAAATATAACAATAAATAGTTAAATATTACACATAACATTTATTTTAACAAAATGCATTTCCCGTAATGTTTTGGTATTATCACATATGGCAATGAACGAACAACTGCGTCTTTTACATTGCCATAAAAATTAATACAAAATTGTGATGAAAATAAAATAAATAAATTAAGTTAGATACTATGAATAATCACAATTGAACTTGCTTTAGAGACAGACGCACAGATATCAGCAGGTCAACCTATGTGTTCAATCTATCAAATTTCAACCTTTGCAAGTATGTTACTGAGTTGAAAATCAATTTGACAGATAAGTATAGGTTATTGTGCTGTTGTCTGTACGTATACGCATATTGGCGGGTTTAATAAGACCCATAATCATTGTGATTAATGTAAAAAGAACGTATTTAAGGTAAGGTGTAAACTAAAATACTGAAACTATTGCACACAATGGCACCTAAGTCAGAACGTTGGTGCCAACATCACAGAGTTATTTAAGAAAGTGTTTATTTAACGCGTGATTTTAACATATCTACTACGTTTTTTATTCATATCTTTGTATAATAACTATCATGTGACATATTCAATTTAAATAATAATATTTGCGGCTTACGTAACCTGCTTCAAAAATACTCGAGCACATGATTATAAGCCCCGGTGTGGCTAGAAATTAGTCGAGTTTCTTCGAAGGTTACGAGAGCCAGAATATTATTTAAATTAAATCATGTCTATAATCTTATATTGACAGTACCATTCTGTCATTTGGCATTGTTTAATACATTCAGTTACAATTTACATCATCATGTTTACAAAGATAGCTTGAAGAATTTATCAAGTTACAATTTGTTAACAATAATAATTAATTAGACGAATATTCTTTTTGACTTAGCTGTTACATTTGGTATTATTAATATCAATTAACAACATACAATTAGAGCTTGAAATATTGCAGTCGCATTACATTGAATTTTCGAATTGGTACATTTAGATATTTTTATCGATAAACTACATCGCAATATCGATAATATAACTGGACAAACTTTTCTATTACTCTCGAGTGCAATTTCCTAATCTTCAACGAACATCGTGAAGCTAATTCCTTAAGATTTTGGTCAGTGCAAGACTCCATACAATTCCATCACTATTAGCATTAACAATAAAGACATGCGTAGACGAGGGATCCTCAAAAGGTAAATTTTTGCCTATATCGACTAACTATATAACCGATCTTAATCTAAAATCTCTGTATCAATCGATCAAATATCGACCTTAATCCAAAGATTTTTAATTTCGATTTTGAATAGCATTAGTAATAGCAGTTAAGTTCTCATTGGATTTTTCTCAAAATCCTAAATAAGTAGATCTTTGTTTTTGGCGGACAAAAGTCCCTCATCTTCGCAGTCTTTAGGAATCTAATTTAGTCTAATCAAGCTTAAAGATCGACTTACAAATCGATACATTCATAGTTACACAGTTATAAGAGTTAATTGCCAATTATAATTGAAGACCTTTCCTCTCTTTATCACCACTTCACACAGATTCGTCTACAGAACGAATCGCTTAGTGTAACTCATTCACTGAAATGTCGCACTTACTGCCCAGAGAATAAAGTTTATAGTTTAGACAGAATCTCGAAGTAAGTCTTTCACTGCAAATTAGCACTTACTAGTCGTGTAATAAGGTGTTAGTTCGTTTGTTCGCGCCGCTAGGGTCGGCAGCAGAGCCCGCACATTCATAACTCGTTGTCCCGGGCGGCCGGGTGCGTGTCCAGGTCCAGCAACTGCTTGATGCGCTCGATGCACAGCTTCGAGCCCTCGTTCGCTTCTTTGGCCATCTGGAAGTAAAATGAACAATTTATTATGGTAATTCTAAATTCAAGTTATTTCTGATATTAACTTTCAGTCAACAGAATTTTGTATCCAAATATTTACAAATTCGTGAGAACTATAAAATTAAAATTTGATCAAGTAGGTATCAGTTTATTTAAAAGTGACAATTGCACCAAAATGTGTCTAAGAAATGTTGACGCACACACTCAACTACGTGCGGCGTGCGGGAGGGCGCCACTGGCGACGACGTGCGCGGCAATGGCCGCCCGCCCCGCGCGCCCCGCGCTTCGACAGTCCGCTGTGAGCCGCGACAACGACCCCGCGCTCGCGCTTACAATCTTTTCTTATATACTTTTCGCTCGTTAACCATATTGTAACAGTTCTTATTTTACATCATTATAACATATTATACAGTCCACCGTTCTTATTTATTCACCTACTGAGCTATCGTCGCAACAGAAATATCGCGAACAGACAAATGCTACACAAAATTCATGTACTTTTACTACTTAACAGTCCAACATAGATTCCCAGTTTGGTAAATAAAAATTCTAAATATTGTTCCAGCACTTAATTTTTTAGACGCTGTCAAAATATATCTGTCGCTACAAAACCTTAAAAAAAATTACAGAGCGTAAAATTTTAAATTGAGTATAATTTCAGTATTCGAGCGTAAGACTTACAAGTGAAAAGTTAAGGAATCCGTGCGGCAATCCCTCCAGTACTTCTATGCCGACTGTGTTGCCGAGCTTCTTCAGTTTCTTGGCAAACATCACGCAGTCGTCTAGACATGGGTCTAAGTGCACAGTCTGTAATAAAATGGAAAGATTTAATATAGCACGTCTTTATTTTACATACACATTTTAACGACACAAGTTTCTTCAGTAGTATGAAATGCGGGCTATGGCACCACAAGTTTTTTGCAAAAGGCGTTATTAAAAACAAACCTTTCTTGTCTAATAGTATGTGTCGAACAAATCTTTTGCTATATTATCGTCACCTAGTGTGTACATCATTGAACTCGATTCATTTATTCGCATCCCAGGTAAGGTAAGTTATCAGTCATAAAGTAAGTTACCAGTATTCTGACAGGCGGGAACTTGGTGAGCAGTTGGTCGTCAGCCCAGTACGGCGACAGTAGCGGGTCGCGCGGCACTGAGAATATAAACTCGTCCGACGGACTGCGGGCTATCAGCGCGTCCAGGTTGGTGCGGGCTGCTAGGCTGCGGACGTGTTAACAAATATTTAGCTTAATAACACAGTCATATGTCGGAAGTATCACTTGTAAAATTAGTAGTATCTTTTCATGTCAGCGATATATTAAATAGAAATAAATGTTTTAAAACAATGGTGAATATTTTTAGCATTTACCAAATTACTCAAAAGCTTATAAAAAATCTGGTGAAAGACTATGACAAGGGATTTTAGCATGTTTAAGAACAATTACTATTATTATAGGTTGTACATTAGGTTTCTACATACATATTTTCCATGCGCAATGTTAATCAAACATTTATTTTTAATATAAATCGAAAACACTTACTCATCTTGCGTAGGTCTCGAGATTGCGTTAGACCCAGTGATGTACGCCAGCCTGGAGGACATGGCGCCCATGAAACCAGTCGCTGCTTCGCTAATCCTAGTAAACCATTAAATAATGTTAATAAACTTCAAGATTACGAACATAAACAGTAGCCTACGTATTTTTCCCGACCATAAACTACCTAAACCAAATGGCAACCCAATCCTTTAGCAGTTGGACGTAACAATCATACACACAAACTCACATACTTTCGCATTTATAATGTTAAGTAAGATTGAATGGAGATCAGGTGTAGTTTGTCGTATGGATTTATTACAACGATAAAACTTCATGAGTACACTACACAAACATTACATTCGAACTACAATATTATGTATGTCCTCCCTTCCTTACATAATATGTGGATACAAAATTACAAAATGTATGTACTGTTCATGTAAAACAATCACGACATAAACGGCTATCAAGAGATTTTAGTAGTTTAAAAACAATATTATTCTTCGTGCTTTAATTTTAGACGCAAAAAATAAAGTAAAACATATAAATTTTGAAAACACCGAAATATACCTTGTTTTAATCCTCTTTTTACTTTCTTTACTCAAATCATCTTCAACAAGCGGTGGCTCTCCTACTAGCGTGCTTGAGTTCTCAGATTCTTCCCTATAACAATAATTTAGTCACAATTTAACATTTATTAGTCACAATCAAAACATATGAAAAGAACACACGTTTAGTATTATGTTATACACTGTATTCAGGATATCAATCAACGCAGGAAAAATGGTACACACCAAATGGAATGCAGGTACGAAAATAAAAATTGTTTAGGAATAGACTGTAGTTTTTGGTTACTGATTCGACTAATGGTTAAAAAAGACATAGCTTCATTAAAACCATATAATTTAGTTTAACAGTATCTCCTATCTTTGTACTGAGTCAATCTTTATTTTCTTACCGACAAACCAAATGACTATACTTAGTGCTTACCTGATAGTTTAGCTACATGCATATAAATGTATTTTATATCTAAGTATGACTTGTATATTGAAGGTAATGGAATTTGATTATGATGAATTTACAATATTATGCTAATTAAATACTATAATATAAGAACATGTACAAAGTTATTATACTATTATTCTAAAATCAAGACGAAATAAAAACTTTATTTGCTTTATCAATAATATCAATGAAACTAGCTATTTATAAGTTCATAATTATACACAAACACACAGATACAAACATTTCTTCTGACATAGAAAATTGGACCTTATTACCTGTATACAATAGTGATAGTATTACCTGTGAGATTCATCGTAAGCCATCTTGTTAGGTTTGATGATGGGTATCCTGCGTCCTTCAGAGTCGGTGTCGCTATCCAACACGTACCTTTCAAGGAAGTCTGACACGTACTTCTGAGATTTATCCTCCGGTGGAGTGATACCTGGCGATCAGGAAAGTATATGTGATGTGAAGCAAGATTATATCATAATTATTATTATTTAAGAACGAATATGAGAGATATTTTTAAGCTATAACCGATTTTGTGAAAAGAAAGCCAGACCATGGCCAGAAAATGGCACACTATGACTTTATTTTTTGTAATACGACGGAAAACTGTTATTCTACATGGAATATACCTAATCTTTTCATAAGTATGCTAAGTGCCAACAAAGAGATTAGATATTTCACAGAAACCAGACAATAGCGCTCTCTATGGAGTTACTTGCTCATACTTCTCCACAGGAATCTACATTTTGGAACGAGCAAATAGCTTCACTTGAGGACTGACAGACAGACATTTTGATTTTCTTTTATAATTTGTCATATTTGCTTTGACGTTCAAAAGTGCCTTCCTGGTCTATTTGTAATAAATGATTTTGACTTGGACTTTCAAATGAATAACGCTTATTTGTAGGTAGAGAAGGCACATTATAAGATGCAATTTACATTCACCTGTAGCGGTATGTTCGCTTTGCAGCGAGGCGGCGCTGATAGTAGTGTCGGAAGACTTCCTCCTCTCACTGCCGGACTTGTGAGCTTGTAGCTCGGCCAGGTCGGACGGAGACACTTCCTCGAATGATGACGGCCCTTCGCTTATACCTTCTGCCAAATAATAATATACGTTGTTATGTTGCTGGTAAGGTCTATATTTGTTTGCACTTGATTTTATATCAAGCGTTCCTTTGCACTGTGATTAAAGTATCGACTGGTATTAAGCCTACATGAAGTGTACTTGGTGCCTTCTCATAAATTGATTGTTTAATAAGATAATTCTAAATCATTAACAAATCTGTTGTGTAATGTCTCTGGTTCATGTATATAAATAATAATATAATAAATATATGCTGCGATTGTCTCTCTTGTATTTTTTATGCCGTATTGTTTGGAAGTAATATAAGACTTGTAACTCAGTCGTGTGTTTATTATTACCAGTGGTCGCTTAGTGGTCGAAATTCGACCATATACGATTTAATTTACAATACCATTTAACATACGTTCAAGGATAATTTTTATTTAACTCAAACTCAAACTCTTTTATAAAACTCTATTCATATAAGACGTGAGAATATCATCGCAACGCAATGTCTGTCAATTTTAACGTTTTGTCAAATACGATCAGATACTATGCATGTGTGTGTAATGTTTTATTTATTAATTTAATGTACTTTATAAGCATTATTTTTGAAAAAAAAATAGCATTATGGACTTCTCCTACACATAAATTATAAGTGTACCAAATTTTATGCTCCTACGTCCGCGCAATTTTCGTAAAAATGGGTACAAAGTTTTTGCATCACGTATACAGGGTGTAAGCGGAACGCTCCCGAAAAACGCCACAAATTGTTTATGTTTTTATAATTTTAATCGTTTTTGTGTTTGTATTATTCATGCTATATTAAAATTCAGCATTAGATTACAACTATTATTACTTAAAATAAACATTGAATTCTTTATTTTTTTTAAATAATACACGTTTTTTACCATCACCTGTTTGCGACGTTTGGGAGCGTTCCGCTTACACCCTGTATAGATATAAAGTTCAGGAATTATTAGCCAAATCATCCGTTCGTGTAATAAAATTGTAATAATGCGTACCTTGAGAAGGACTGACTTTAAGGAAGCCATTGCTATCGAGCGGCGTGGTGGCGCTCGACATTATCTGGTTGTGTCCTCCATTCTGTTTGTCCTCCTTGCCTTTGCCACCATCAGGTCTGTGACTGGGACTGGCGTATGCTGAAAATAATATTCAATTGACAATTATCACTTTATCACAACGACTGCCAGATCTGTATTCGCCAGTAGAGGCTGAGATTTGACAATTTGAGGCAGTCTCTCACTTAAATCCAAATGTTATAATATAATAAACGGGGAATGTGTGTTTTGTTTGTCCTTTCTTCAGTTTATTCTTCGATTTTATGACACGACATTTTGTGTAAAGTTAGTTGGGGGACTCCAGAGTAATATAGGCCACCTTTTTGTCCCTTTCTAACCCCCTCACTTTCTTAAAGTTGGGAAGTGAAAGTGTGTATGGAACATCTCGCAATTGTCATGATAGAAACTTTAAAAATTGGATTATTCGTGTCTATCAAAAAAATCCTAAATATTTTTTTGGGTAAATGGGTTCGCCTTTAAAATAGCGCGTGGGAAGTCAGAAATCTAGTATAAAATAAAATGGCATGCCACGAATTGCCGTCACTGTTGTGTATTATTGTATAGTTTCCGTGATTAAAATTAAAATCCCATATTGGGCAGAAAATACAATTTATCCCTAAACTAAAATAGCTACTTAAATTGTCATACAAACTCAAACTTTAGTGCACATTTACAGTGTAGTTAGAAACCAAATGGAAATACGAGGACAGATGCTAAAATAAACCTTATTTTCAACAGGATAAAGTGTACATACCTTTAAGACACCTCATCATGAATCCAAATGGAAGTACCGGGTCCATAAGACACAACAATCTTGCTGGACTTGGTACAAAGCTGATCATGAGTGGGGCGTACGCTAGGAACATGCCATCTGGTCTCCGCAGCCCTGTCGTTAATATCTTCAGTGTACATGCAGCTACTAAGTTCGCACCGGCTGAATCACCCGCAAATACTATTCGTTTACCTGTGGAAATAATGTTTATTTGAGGTAAATTAATTGTCTTATTCGCAGTTCTAATAAATAAATCTGAAGACTACCGACATACTCTTTAAAACGCTGTACGCTGATATTCATTAGTCACATTTGAAAATAAACCCTAATGCAAAGGAACAATAAAGCACAAATGCACTAATGACGTAAAAATAACACTTAGCTGATAAAACTAACATTTTTAATAAAGAATAACTCTGAACGGACTAAAATCTGGGGGCACGGCAGTGCCCCCGCCAAGTCGAGCAAAAAAAAGCGGCACGGCCGTACCATCCTTTTCTCGAAGCAATTCGTTCCTTTTTCGACCCCCTATAATTCGGTTGTGGATAAAGCAAGAAACCTGAATCTTCAGTAACTAATCCGGCATTGTATAAACACGGAATATTTAAAATTTCAGTCAATTTGAACCAGTAGTTTAAGAATGACAACTTGTTAAAGTTTCTAAATTTTGTCACTCACTGACTCACCGATCATCAAAAGTCCAAGGCACTTCTAGCAGACTTAGAAGCTTCATATTTGGAATACATATAGAGTTTAGTGTCTTAATCATGGGAAAACTTAAATATTTTGTAATTTCGGTCCAGTTTTCCAAATACACCAACTGCATCAATAACTTTGTAATCCCATATAAATATATGGGATTACAAAGTTATTTATGCAGTTGGTGGTTGGTGGTGGTTATAAATTTAATAGGTGTAGATAGGTACCTACCATATGAGGCAAGGGAGGGGGTATAGGGTGGGTAAGGGTGTGTTTAGCCCATGAAACTGAACAACAACAAAAAGAAGTGAGATCCCATCAAAAACATCCTGTAAAAAACCCAAGTCTCGCAGCTCAGTCTTTCTACCGTCAAAAGTTGTGAGATCCATGTAATACCAAGTCGGTTAATCTATTTAGTGTCTACTTGAAGGACCTTCTGTCTTAAGTTATTACATAAGTTATTATCATGCCAATATTAAAAATATTTAACGTTTTAAACAAATAGATCGACTTGGACATCGCATGAAAACAAAATGAATATTACAATATTATATTGGATTCTTTAGTCTCTCGCGCCTCACGCGATTGAAACTCTCGTTCCTGTTGGTCGCTGGCCCGTCGTGCTGTGTAGTGTGATACATACTAATAATCAAATCAAGCGATGTCCAAGTCGATCTATTTGTTTAAAACGTTAAATATTTTTAATATTGGCATGATAATAACTTATGTAATAACTTAAGACAGAAGGTCCTTCAAGTAGACACTAAATAGATTAACCGACTTGGTATTACATGGATCTCACAACTTTTGACGGTAGAAAGACTGAGCTGCGAGACTTGGGTTTTTTACAGGATGTTTTTGATGGGATCAAAATTACCTATCCAATGACACAATATAGCTATTGGAAGGTGGGAGCAGATTTCATAGAAACTCTGGCATCATCCTTTAATAGTTAACTTTCTTCATAATTAGTAGTTTCTTAAGAATGATAATAGACCTTTTTATCGAGTATCACACTATTAACTTCGTGTCGAGCCATGTGAGTAAAATCGCTAAAAATAAGTATTAAACAATTTACCAGTAGTTCCAATCTCCTTGAAATGTGTGAGCATCCAGCAGTAGGCATAGAACACTTCCTCCAACGCTCTCGGGAAGGGGGCTTGGGGTGCTAAACTGTAGTCTACAGACAGTATAGGCACGTTCAGCTTAGCCGCCCAATCCCGCAGGTACGTTTCATGGGACTTTGAACTCTGTGCCACGAACCCACCGCCGTGGCAATGGAAGAGAACTCCGTCTGATGGTGGGAAGGACGATGATCCTTCTCCTGCCTGTATAAATAATACTAGATATAGTTAAACGGTACAAAATGATTTTCAAAGACTATTATTTTTATTTTTCCCCCACACTAAGATTTTATCCTGTGTCGTGGGTGCGTTTACAAACATACAAGTTCACATGCACATGACACCCAGAGCCGAAACAACAATTTGTGGATCACACAAAGAGCTGCTTCGTGCGGGAATCGAACCCGCTACACGATGCAGCTAGTTGGCCAGCTACCGTGTTAACCGTGCAGTTTATTTTATTTCGTTTTTTGTTTCAGTTTATTTATCATTTATCATATACTAAATCTAAAAATTCCATCTGATTGATATGTTGGAAGAAGTATAGAGTTCTACATCATACAGTCTAAGAAGTCAATCTATTTAAGTTGATATACAAACGGTCTACGCTATGGTCTATTCTTCCTAACATTTTGTATAAGACTAAAGAATAAAAATAATGGGATGAGAGCTATATAATTATGATTCCTCTAATATCCACTATTTGGGGTGTAATTATATTTGCTACTTAAATCGTAGACAGTGGTTTACCTTTATCTCAGGGAGAGGCTGCAGTGGTTATCAAAAGTTAAATTACGATTAAAAATATCCTAATAATTTATTGTGAAGACAATTTTTAACAAAAATAATAATCAGTATTTGACCGAAAATAAATAGAATGTTGCATTTATCATATAGTCTAGTATGATCTGCACTTCAGAAATTGTTTTACCAATCAAAGTACATGTTTGACTTGACTTGTATTTAAACCATTTTTTCAACTAGTTAAAACTCACGGTTTACTCACGTATATTAATGGAGAAAAGCTCTATTAGTTTCGAGTTACAGAGTCTAGTAGCCTGCGCGACGTTGCCGCGTTTGCGCACGGTGCTCATGATAAAGAGTCGAAACTAGTAGAGCTTTTCTCCATTAATAATAATAATAACGTGAGTAAACGGTGACTTTTAGTTAATTTAGTATATTTCACGATAGTTATTATAAAAACATTTTTATTTTACTTACCATGCCAATCCTCTTGTTTGCACTGATGAGTCTCACATTCAATCCTTGTAGCCCTATGTGTACCGTGGGCGGTAGTACTGTGATCTCCTTGTAATCGATTGTGTTCACTACAATAGGCTCTGGAGGGATCGTTATGAGCTTGTTCACAGCTACCGGCGATGACATTAGACTTGGTACTCTCTTCATAATCTCTGTAAAAATATCAAATGTCATATAAACATCAATTTTGATATATTTATCACACTTTGTTTGTTTGGATGTTTATTCGTAAATAACGCTGAAACTATTGAACGGATTTTGATGAAATTTGGTATACAGACAGGGTATAAGTTGACTTGGCTGATAGGATACTTTTTATCTCACGGAAATGTGGGCGAAGCCGCTGGCAAAAGTTAGTATTGTAAAAAAAAACGACAGAGCAGAATTTGTCACCACGTCCCGTATCACACACAAACATATGTAAGTATCTACATACATACAAGTCAAAAGGAGAACCTCATTATTTTTAAGTCGGTTAAAATTATACATAAGTATGTGTTTATTGACTTAAGAATAAAACAGACGAATGAGTAGCTATAATAAAATAACATTGCCAAATATGGCAAAATGTATTGATAAATCACATTGAGGATAGAGGAAAAACATAATGTGCCGACTCCAAATAGGTTTGGGATAAGGACAGGAAGGCTGTAACAACAAATAATAATTGTTATATAAACTTTAGAAGGTTTTGTTTGGATCGCTGTATAACTAACTTGACCACTATCATTTAATAAACAGGGTCTTACCGTCATACTCAGAGTCATTTACCTAATGGTTACTTAACCCAATCCTTAGCAATTGTTTTGGATACAAAATCGTTACTTTTTTTTAAGGGATGAAAATTATCCAATGACTTCTCCCTCCTTGGGCGAGACGAGAGGGTCAGACTCTTACTGACTAAAAACCACCCCTTACTACTCCTGCTTTTCGAACCGGAGCTTCGGTAAACCCGCTAGATAGTCCGCAGCTCCGGAAAAAATCGTTACTTAGGAATAGTTGTAAGTTATCATGAAATGTCTCTAAATACGGCAGTTAATGATGAAATACATTATTAATATAACGGTGGTATTACTAACGGTGCACGCTGCTGCGAAATATACGGTGTTCGCCCACTATTTAATAGCGTTAGGTACAAATGTGGAACAAAGGCATTGACGTGGTTGAGTCAGATTAAATTCACAGATTTATCTCAAAAACCATTTTGCTAAATTATTGTAATTAAGGCTCTCACGCACGGTTCACAGTTTAATCAAAATACCTAACTATGCTAATATCATATTTATTAATCTGTCTGTGTAATTGTGGGATATTTTTAACGGAGGAACATCATCCAATGACTTCTCCCGCCTTAGGCGAGGCTAGAGAGAGAGAAACCCGCTAGGTAGTCCGCAGCTCCGGAAAAAGGTATACCAAACATTTGCGTCACTTCGTAATATACCTACTTAATGATATTTATAATACATAATATATGTACATTAAACAATTTCAAACATGTTTGTTCTCATGTTGTTGTATTGTGGCTGAAGCAAAATATTAGAAGCACGTACGCAAATTATACGTAGAAAATCACGTTTGATACGATCACAATTTATAAACAAATCGCTTGTATTTATGGTTGAAAGTAATTCAATACGCGTTAAACGTCACGAATTGGTTGATAACATAAATCAATGATTGTAAATATATTTTGAAAGGAAATGGAATGGAATACTCATTAACTAATCTACTAATTAGAAAGCAAAAACTATATTAGAAAGTTCTCAAAAACTGTATCATCTAAAACTAGAACTTTTAGTATTATAACATGAATTTGATCGCGTTTGCCATGTTTCTCATCAACTAGTTACAATGCTATAAAGTATATTAGGTATGGTATTGTGGTAATAAAATTCTAGTTCCTTGTATAACTAAGAACTGATAACTGCTGACAAATGGTTCTGGAATACATAATACATAGGTACTATAAACTAGACTAGAGTGTAATTCTTAGGAAATATGTAATTAGGTAGTATTGTTACCATAAAACATGATAAAAATATATTACAAAAATTGGATAGTGAAGTTAAAGTGTAGAGATAAGTTTTATTTTTCGATAAATTACGATAAAGTAAAAGGCTTCGCGTGGATGCCGCGTTTGCACACGCTGCTCATGATGAAGAGTCCCTCTGTGACTCGAAACTAGCAGAGCTTTTCTCCATTAATATACGTGAGTAAACGTTAAATACTTTAGTTAATTTACTATAAAGTAACAGCAACATCCGTGTTAGCACGATACGATAATATGTATTAGCTGTCTAGTACTCAATTAGAATGTACCTAGTATCTATCTAAGTACTAGTAATTATGATATAAGGAAACGTAAGCCGATGAATAAATACACAACTCTACAACACGTGTGGAATAGCACCGCCGTATCTACTTAATGAATTCATATGTAATTTAATGATAACCTTTAAACATTAAAATACAAAATTCTCATTTCAATGGAATTATCTTATCATTAAATAACCCTTTGGAACTTTTAATGTGAGTAATAAAAAAATCCGTATCCGCTTCCAATAAGCAATCTCTATCAAAATGAGTTCACCAGTTTAACAGTTATTAGGTAACATACAGACAGACAGATAATTTTCTAGTGATTATTATTTAGTAGGTATTGCTTGAAGATAACATTGATATTGCTAGCCTTGAACTCGGCGACATATTTACGAAACTAACACAATGACCCCAATATTAAACACTCGTGGTTTTCATTAAACAACGCATGCTATTCTAGTCTAGTAGGATGTTCTTAGCATGGCTAGAGATCGTGAAATTGCTCGTTCTTCTTCATTCGAAGACGTATTTCATACACTTTGGAACGAGCACCTAGCTTCACTGACAGACAGACTATTCAATTTAACGTTTCAAAAGTGCCTAATTTAAGATTAATTGAAATAGTTTTGACTTTCAATGTTTTGGTACGATCGTCTAGCTCTATTTGTATAAAAGAAATTCATACACATTAGGCTCTTCAATAAGTAGATAATAATATAACGTAGTACCTCTACCTAATAGGATCAATTTATTAGAATATTCTAGTCACGTCTGGTTCGTCATATTTTCACATAGTACGATTAAATTAGTCATAATAGCCGTACTATGGGATAAATACACTATGTCAATAGGACAAATGGATACGGGAAAACACCTATTTCTAGACCTGAATGGAATCGAAATGACTATTCATTTGTTATGAGACAAACAAGTCACATTTCGAGAATGTCATTAAAATCAATTGAGGAAAACGATTTAGTTAAGTACTTTATTGTGTGGGCGAGTGTGCACCGTCAATTTCATCGCTACAATACATTCATATGTTTCGTTTATTGTATCATTATTGTTACTCTTGTATGCGAAATATGTAACGCGTTTGAAGATTCGTACAATACATTCGATGAATATGAAAAGTATTAAATAAAACAAATAAACGGATCAGACACGACTACCAAACAAACATCTTGAAAACGTAAAACAGCAAGCAATTTCTCTTGCAAATAATCTGTAATATAAAAATAAGTCGGGTTTTCCTTCCTGACGCTATAACTCCAGAACGCACAAACCGATTTCCACGGTTTTGCATTCGTTGGAAAGGTCGGGCTCCGTGAAGTTTATAGGATTGGTGGTGAAACGGATTTCGGAATTGCCAGTGACGTGTAAATTTAAATTAAGAATAATAATAAACATACCACTTTCAGCCAGAAACCAGAACGCCTTGCAGAACTCTATGTTCGCTGACTGAGATATGTTAACAATCCTCCTTGCTCGCATCTCAGGGTCGATGAGGTACTGGCCACCAGTCCACACGGAGCTGATGAGGTTACCATGGCAATAGTACGCCTCGGAGAAGCCCGCCATACATATTGATATGCCTTTCAATATTCCACGCATTGATGGCAGGAACTGCAATAGAATACAAACATTAAGGTAAAGGTTGTTTGAAGGTGCTTTTTCTAGGACTTTAGTTCAAGTAGTTAAAGCAATATTATGGCTATTTAATGCAGGAAATTAGATTTTTATTGAAATAAGTTATGTGCTTAGTAGAAAATCAGGTTTTTGGTTTTCTGCGTTTCAATGACATTTAAATGTGTAAAAAATAACCCTGTCATACAGGATGAAGATCATTAACGACTGGTTTCATTAATAATCTATTTTTTTTGTTACAATCGCTACACACCACGCAAAAACATTCCATTGCAAAGGTTTCATTAACTACAAATAAAAAAGTAATTATAAATAACAGTATTCGAGTTAACTCTTTGAGAAGATAATTTCGAACTTCGCCTCTAGTCAATTAACAATCTATTCCAACTTGTTTGCAATTCATTGAGTTACTAATTGGACTTCGAACTTTAGCTAATTCGCGATTGGCACTCGACCAAATTCTGTCGAAAAAGGCCACAATTTAAAATCTTAAAATATTCACACTTCCGCACAGATGCTGTCTATTTTACTTCTGCTAGCCCTAGCTGAGATAATAAACTATAAAAGATTTCATATCAATAGAACTAAAATGTGATTTAAAATACAAAAGTGCCAGATTCATTGTATTTATATATAAAAAGAAAACATGTAAGCAATGAAATACGCGTGAGACGAACATTATTTTCTGCGGTAAAAAAGTAACTTGACACTTTATTTAAAACTTACGTTGAATCGGCTCTGCTTAAACTTGAAACGAGGACAAACAAACAACATTATACTACAACAATAATACCAAGTACAACAATAATACAAGTCTACATTAACCAGATTCAACTTACTTGAAACCCGAGGCACCTTCCATAGAAACAATACTGATTAATGGTGTCGGCTTGCGCAAACAACTCCTCGGGCGTGTGAGGTTCGGTTGGGAACAGCTCTCCTGGTGGTGCCCATGACAACAGCGTGTGTAGGTGATGGAGACACGTGCCCAGTGAAGCTAGAAGCTGCCCGCAGGATTCTATCTCCCTAAAACATAGAAAATGGCGCTGTTATTTTGCGCAAGTTTTGCGCAATTGCGCATTCGACAAGTTTGGTTATGCGGTTGACCTATAAATGGGATTTTATTTAGATCTGACTTTGCTGAAGTCCTTTAAGCTAAAGACGTGAGGTGATTGTAATTTCCTATGTACCTATGTGATCTGTGGGTGGAATAAAGATTTGCATTTGCACCCAAACTATAGGATTATGTGGATACATTTTATCTGCATTTTACTACTTATTATCAGGTAATCCATTATTTAAAGGTACAATCGGAATGCAGAGGAAAACTAAATAGTGCAAAGAGGTATAGGTAAGCTCCGCTCCGTAATCACATTAGTGTCCACAGAGAGCAACGACACGGTAAAGTCTTTATTTAAATGAAGTTTTACTGCACATTTCACAGTGTTTAAATTCAACGAGACACGAGACTTTCCACGCGCATTTCGCCCACATATAAGCTCTTTTGTTTACCCTGCAATACTGCGAAAATACAGCGCTGACGTAAGAGCTGTCAGATCAATTATTTACAGTAGATGATCGGTAGCGCAATGCATTTTCAAAGTCAATACTAATTTTAGAGATAAATTGCATCTACACAAAGTGTTATCCAAACTGTATCGGGGTTTTCATTAACTATGCACATGCAGGTTAAAGTAATAGGCTGTAGAAACAAATACAAAAGCTGAGTAGCTAAATATTAGTCCATTATCCATAAGAGATGTTAAATAATAAAATATTCTAGCGAACGAAGTTAGTCGAAAACATACTGTAGTAAGCAATGGTTTTACGAAGGACTTAAATCATCAATAGTCATTAAAATACAAAAATATTCGACGATTAGCATCTGTCAGTCAGTTTTTCTTTAACTGAGTAACCTCGGATAAAAGCAAGCTATATCTAAGTAGGTATAGCAATTCTGTAGAGAAGAGATATAGACAGTGACTATTGTGACTGAGCTAAGAGTATTTGCAACGAACACGACAATAAAAAGCTGTTCGATTTCCCCTTTGTAGGTCATGGGTGGTATAGATTTTAAAGTAGCTACGTAGATGTTTACGTATGATACTCGCATCTTTGTGGAAATGGTAATTAATATTGTAAAGGTGAAACTGTTGTTTTTGTTTATATTTTAAGTGTTTCTTCTAAAATAATTGTTGAGGTGACTTTGGACTCTTGGCATTGTATTAAGAATGGAGAGTACCTGCTATAGTACAGGGTATGGTTATAAAAGAGTTTTTATGAAACAATCAAGCGCAATGAATAAGAGCTCTAATGAGGAACAGTTAAAGAATTGTTAATTCAATATTTTGTTTTTTTTATCCCCGAAGGAGTAAGCAGAAGTGCACATTACGGCATTACATTACATAAATTCAATATTAAAATTTCTAAAAACTGAATTAGAACAGTAAAATACAAAAAGAAAATAAATATTTTAAGCAACATGTTCGTTGTTACCAATGCTTAAACTAAACTATTTTATCCACCAAATGTAATGCAATTAAGCGTCTGAAAATTGGCATCGGTTTTCATGAACAACAATTATACTACTTGCATGAACTCGAAATATTTGAATATCTTGGCCAAGTCGATATATGTGACACTTCTTTTGTACCTAGACAACAATAAACCAGGCAATATAAGACTTTATATACATTTACAATCGAGTGCATTTTAGATTACCAATGTATTTGAAATTGGGTCCAAGTCCCAATAGGATTTAATTTTGTTATTTTCCAACATTTTTCTAACAACAAGTTCGAGTCGCGGAGTAATGAAAAATATCCCGTAGCTGTACTGCACACGGTTCTCCCCCTATATTACATGACTCAGCGAAACTGGTGGAAAGTGGGCGTATAAGTGCACGTCGCTAGTAAGCGTAAGCCATATGTATGTATTTACATATCACTACATAGTATAAAACAAAGTTGGTTTCTCTGTCCTTTTGTGTGCTTAAATCTTTAAAACTACGCAACGGATTTTGATGCGTGTTTTTTTAATAGATAGAGTGATTCAAGAGGGAGGTTTATAATGTATAATACATGCATGATATATCACCATTGTACCCAAGCGAAGCTGGGCCGGGTCGCTAGTTATGTAAAAGTAATCGCTTTAAGTATTTGCTTTAGTCATAGATAGATAGAAATTGCTCTTATAGTCAGAGAGGCTATGAATTAGTCATCAGTATGTAAGTACTGGTAAATATAACAACAACCTTGATCTCCTTGTTGCCACAAGTGGCAAAAACTGAATAATACATAACTAGCCTGTGGTTAACAAGCAAAAAGTACCAACATGTATCAATTTCACGATTACTTTACCTGTCATTGGATTATAGACCTTAACCTCAAGTGTTCAAGGTACATTTTATGTTAACGTTTAGGAGAACGACAAGAACAAGCGTTACTTAGTGCCAATCACTTTGAATATTAGCAGAAGAGCATGAAATTAAGCCTTTTTAATGATATTACGTAAAATATGTTACAAAGACTGTACTGTCGTGCGATTTTATTGGAAGACGACGACCTTCAGTCTCTATTGAGTTTATTCTTTAATCTTGAATAATTATTGCTGGAAAATTTTAGAGATTCTAAGCTCACTGCACATTGTTAGGAAATAATATTTAGAAATGTATCGTTACCTGGCTAATTGTATAGTTTTCTTAAGAAATAGAACCTACGCGTTGACTTGCGAACCTCTTCCGGATTTTTTCATCGATTACACAAAGCTACAGAATTTGAATTGAAATATAAAAGTATATTTTTCAATGTTACATCAACTTTAACGTATTTACTTACGTAATTATTTGACGAGGTAACTCGTTTAATTTCAAGCCGCGCCAGGGGCTCATAGTCGTGAGCAGGATAGTGCGACTAAGGACGCGGCGGTCTCTTTTCAATGCTACACTTTTAATTTTAAGGAGTCTTTCTTATACCTACTTTGATACTTTAAATAGGTACTTACTTGACGAAATGTCCCTTTCTAAATAGGAGTGCATCTCTACTGGTATTCACTTGTCTGCTAAGTTTTAAACCGTGCAATACACAGGAATCGACCACTGAAACGAAACTGCGGTATCCATTGCCTGGCGATTTTGAATCGAAGTCGTATTGAGGAGCCACCTGAAACAAAAAACTACATGTTACAATAATTTCTTCAAAAAATATTCCCTTGGTACGAGTTTGCTTTACGTTTTACGAAATCGAAATCGTTCGGCGTTCTGATTGGTTGGTTCATTCGCACCGGCCAATCAGAGCGCCGATTCGATCCCTGCTTGTCTCATTTAATAAGTAGTCTCATACAAGTAATTTATCTAGGTACTTACACATTGTCTAGTAATAAAACAATATTGTTGCTAAGATTTATTTTTGAATGTCATAATTTTATGGTCATGCCAATGGCGATATTTTATAGCCTTATTAATTTTGACATGTTCTTGATGGTATTCAACATGTGGTTTTAGAATAGATTTATTGTGAAAGCATTAGTATACAGGTCTTAGAAATATACATGTAATCGGATCTTATGTAGGTATTCATTGAATCTGGTACATGGTAAATATGGAGCATATAATACTTTTTGTTGCCTATATTTATTTTTAAATACAAAGTCTGTAAGTAGGAAAACTACTAAACTATTTTTACCCGACTGCCAAGGAAGGGTTATGTTTTTCGCGCGTATCTTGTATGTATGAGCCTAATATTCTTTATTACCTCATTTCTTCGAAACGGCTTGATGGATTTCGACAATCAGGGTATCGTTAGATTCGTCTTAATTACCCAAGTGTTCTTAGATATGTGACGTAAAACAAAAACCAACATGGCGGCCGTGAGGCGCCCTAGATAGGAGTAAAAAAAAAAAAAAATTTTTTATTTGCTACAATATGGGTATCAAATTAAAGAGCTCATCATGAGGATTCCAAAATGGTATATCACTGACATATAGTAAAAAAATACTATGTGCAATTATGTTCTTTATTATCCAAACTAAATACTCGTATAGGTACTACGCGACGCGATTGACTAGCGGTGTCTGAACTTAAAAGTGAAAAGTGATAATAAAAGTACGTCTTAACTAAATTATTTACAATGAATTTATTTATAAATAAAGGACTAGCGACCCGCCCTCGCTTTGCTGAACGTTAAATAAGGAATCTATCTACATAGTCGTTTACCTATAGCCCATGCGACGCGTCAACTGTAAAGACCGTTTTTTGTCTAAAACTAGTAGAAATTTTGAAACAGTGTAAAGAGCAAATTTTATCTTCATTTAATGTAGAAAATTAATAGACTATTTAAAAGGATAAGGATTAATACTATTACGGACAAAAACCCCTCACAATAAAAGATCCAAAAAAAATATATTAAATAGTCCACACGACGAAAATTCTTTTAAAGAATTAGAGCGTTTACGAAATTTGTAAATAGTAAATTTTACTGCCCTTAATCCTTCTTCTTTTTCTAATTCCTTTACTCTCTTTGTGTTACGCAATCAATCTAAAATAACTGGATCGACGTGTGTTATTTTTTTATTATCTTGGTATTGGAAGTAGTTCTCTCGTGTCGCGGGTGAAATCTTGAGAAACACATAGCCGTATTATAACTAACTAAAAAGTGTTAAATAAAAATAAATAAATTTAAAAAATTAAAAAACCCGACTGCATAAAGAACACTTTAAATAAAAACTGAAAAGTAAAAAACAAGCTTAGTCTAAAAGTGTAGATAGCAATGCTATTACCACCAAATTAAATAATTTCATAATCAATACACAAAAAATAATAATCTTATGCGAAACATAATTGAGTGTAACAGTCGGGACCCATTAAATAAACTAGACTAAAATCATTCAATATGGGTCCCGAATGTTGCACTCAATTATGTTTCGCATAAGATTATTATTTTTTGTGTATTGATTATGAAATTATTTAATTTGGTGGTAATAGCATTGCTATCTACACTTTTAGACTAAGCTTGTTTTTTACTTTTCAGTTTTTATTTAAAGTGTTCTTTATGCAGTCGGGTTTTTTAATTTTTTAAATTTATTTATTTTTAGCCTCATTATTTGCCTAAAATGTTGTATGTATGTACCTAAAAAGTACTTAAACTGCAATACCTACAATATCTCAATAATATGTAGATACTTGAAATCATAAATCATTGATAAGATAATGAAATATCTAGTATATTATTTATTTTCAATGATATTTCCAATTCACTTATGACATAATAATGTAAAAGTAATAAAGTAGGAGATAGGGTCATTAGCAGTTAATAGCATTAGAAAAATTAAAAAAGTCATTATCTTAATTAAATTACTAGAAAATACAATTTATTACAAAACATAATAAGTGGTAATGAAATAGTTACATTTTCAGTGTAATAGTGTTCTTATCTAGACAATTTATCAGGCAGAATGTGTAGCATAATTAAGATGTACAGTGTGTTTACCCGGATGAATCACAAAATGGACAAAGTTCATACATTGTCTGTGTATGATTAGTTTTTTGTTTAAAACACCTAGTGTGGAGAGTAACCACATGTTTCTTATCTCATCATGTGATTCAAGTATGTTTAGAACATCTGCTGCTAACACTTGTTTGTTATGATAACATTGTGTTGTGCAATGGTTTAGAATTAGAATAGAAATATCCAATGACTAAAGATGCACTTTTTTTTTAAAGCACAAACTCTTTTATATAAAACTTCTTTTAATAAAATTAACCAAAGACTAAACATGCACTTTTTTAAAGTACATATTTTTTTATTAAACTTCTTTTAATTGCTTTTTTTATCAATGAACAGGTTTTAGTATTGTTATTAAAAGGTCATAACTAATTAGGAAGTAATCAATCATTGTCGACAATGATTAGATTAATTTAAAGGTTTTAAAATATTTTAAATGATAATATAAACAAGGATGTGCTATAATGTTTTTACACCTTGAATTTAAGCTAATGTTGTTTATGTAACATGTTTATTTGTGTGAATCTAGTTTAGTGCTTTTATTATGCATGTATAATGAATTAGAGAAAGTCTTTGCAAATGGTGGTAGCACTACTGACTGACCTCATTTCTATATCAACAGAATATCAATGACTAGACTTCTATATAAGAAAAAAGATGTTAGATGCAATCAGCAATGTCAGTTTCAAAATATTAAGTACCATTGTATGAAATGTTTGTACATACCTTCCTCACATGATCTACCAAAGGCCACACAGTGTCTACATGGTCCATGAGGGTCATGAAGCCCTGGTACAGTCTCTGCCCATTCTCGCTGTCGTCCGGTTGAAAATAGGTCGCGTTGTTTTGGCACGAATCTTTCAATGCCTCGTACATCGCATACGTTGGTGCAGCACCATCCTGTGATATCTCACAGCACAGCGAAGCTTTCGCCGGTGATTCCGAAAAGGCCATTTCCGATATAACCCTTTTCCCGTAACGCAAACCGCGTATTAAGAACTTAATCCTCATCTGTAACGATTTTATTATAAACAACTGACGCACTTATTTGTTATGCAAAAAAATCATACCAATCGAAAATATAATTACAAATTTGATCGCGGGAAAATTTTGTTTTCATTGTACCATATTAATTTACAATTTCATTCATCGGCCGTTTAAGTAACACAGACTTTATGAATGTAAATTTATCGTTCCGTTGCGATCGAGTATTGAATACAGTTTGACTATTTGACATGAGATTTTTTATTTATGTCAATTTGCTTCATTGACAGATTGACAGCTGTTTGTTGGGTTCCAGTTTTCTGTTTTATTAAAGCTGGCAACATCGATCAATTGTTGAGTTTTGAAATGGTTTTTTCCTACCTATTTCAGTTTGAGTATTATAATATTAGTATGTTCAAAATATTGCGATTTTTAAAATAAACACTTTCAAGATTTTAGACAGAAATCATTTCAGATGAAACTTAAATTTTTTGGAAGGCGAAAATGACAGCTATAGCTAGTTGTCAAAGTCAAATTGAGGCCGACTTCATTATCGTGCATATGTATTAGAAACATATAAATAATGAAATAAACAGTGATTTTTTAAATTAAAATGGGTGACATTTCAATAGAAATGGATCAAGTAGGTGTGGGTGAACTTAATGTCAAGACCGAAGATTTTGCCAATGATGTAGAAAATGGAGAAAACTCAACAGCTAGCGAAGAGTCTATTCTTCCATTTCCAAGTTTATTTACGAGTAAAACTCTGATAGAACTATCAAATTCTTCGTGGACGCGATCTAGGCGGGCTAATGAAGATGTGCAGCCTTATTTGCGTGGTTGTAAATGGTCACCGGACGGTACTTGTTGCCTCAGTGTGGTGAACAACGATGGGGTACATGTGACCGAGCTATCGACAGACCTCTACGAAGGGTCTGTTGCCCCCAACCGAATAATAGACGTTATGGATTCTGTAATTCACGTCAAAGAATGCGGATTGATATATGACTTCTGTTGGTTTCCTAGGATGAATAGTCGCATCCCAGATACTTGTTGGTTAGTATGAGTGCCATACTGTAATTTATAAATAGATTCTTAACATTATGTGTGAAATATCTGCGTTATTTTTCTGCGGTTTAATAAGATACAATATCACTCTTATTATTATTGGAATTAATTATGAGTTTACAGACGGAATTATAATCTAAGTTTTCAATTTATTTTGTTTGATAGCCTTGTACTTGTTTAATCGGTAATCAGTGTTAAAATACACACTGCAGTAATATTTACAGATGTAAATGTGACCCCACAGCTTTTAATAATTTTATACCTTAAAACATTTCCAATAAATCATTTTAAATTTTATTTGAATAGAATATTGGTTAATATCCTAATTTGATTTCAGTTGGTTGACAACTAGGCAGAATGCTCCAGTGCAAATGTGGGATGCTTACGATGGTTCCCTGCGTTGTTCCTACAGGGGATTTGATTCAGTTGACCAGATGGAACCAGCTATATCTGTGACCTTTTCAACTTTTGGCGGCCTAATTATAGCTGGATACAAAAAAGCTATTAGAATTTTTGATGTAGAAAGGTGATTAAAATGTGATTTTATGAACAACCTTAGAATAGTCAAGAGCACAAAACATGTAAACATAATTTTAATAAACTAAATAAAAACGACTTATGAAATCAAAATTCTTATGTTAAAGGAGTATAATATTAGAGATTTTAAAACTTTTGAAAAGAAACAAAAATTAAACACTAAGCATTTAAGAAATGAAAACATAAAATTAAAATTAACTTTCGTATGCTGTATATATGACATTAATAGAAAATTGTGTCTCATGTGGATCTGTTGATCCGGCATACAATGGGTTAATTGAAACCTAAAAGAGATGTGAGAAAATATGAGTAATAATATATTTTGAATTTACAGACCAGGCAGAGAATTCATAGAACATAAAATTAAAGCTCCGGCAGCATGTCTTGCTGTGTGCGATGATCTGTTGGCTGTTGGGTCCTGGAACACCACTGTCAGCTTGTACAGTGCGAATACACTCGGCAATTACAAGAGTATTGGAGTGATGCATGGACATGGAGGTACTACTTTACTTTTCAATGCTTTATGTATAGTTGGATGTGCATTTAAGCCTATTAGGATCAGCTAGGCAACCATTGTGTGAATTATAATATGTATTTTTCACCAGTTATGTGAATGCCCTAACAATCTTTGTCTAAAGAGGTACATTTTAAACTTGTAAGCTATCTTCACTGTTCAGTCCAATGTAAAAGGGAGCACTCTTGTTTCCATAGGAGACTTATTTTAAAGTAATTACTATTTCATAAATTCAACAACAATGCTACAACTTAATACACATCAGTTTTCAATGTTTATATAATAAGTTTAGTTGGCCAGACATACTAAATTAATTATTATGTTTTTCGTCTTACTCACATAACTGTTTGACGAGGAACTCGACAAGTTTCAAGCCAGGTTTCAGGCTCATAATAATATTCATAAGCAGCATAAGCCGAAAATTATAATAATTAATAACTCATCAAGTAAAATTCAATAGAAATTTCTGGTCTTTCTAGTGCTTACCGAAATTTCACTACAAATAACGAAACATTAAACATTATACAATCTGTTTACAGGAGGAGTCACTCAAGTAAAGTTCACACCAGATGGCCGTTACCTCGTGTCGGGCGCTCGTAAGGACAACAGACTATTACTGTGGGACATCAGACACTTCCGTAGACCACTAAACATATTATCTAGAGTAGTAGAAACTAACCAAAGAATTTATTTCGATATTTCACCCTGTGGCAAGTATTTGGTCTCTGGTGGTACAGATGGAGTAATTAAGGTGTGGGACGAGGATCAAGTGCCTTGGAAATCTGCTTTGGAAATCACTGAGGATATGGGTGATACTGCTACTTATAAGGTATGTATTTATCATACTTAACATAACCTACATTAATATGTTTTTAAGAAAGTAGCATATTCTCTTTTAAAATGTCGGCAACGCATCTGTGTCTCTGGTGTTATTAGTGTCCATGCTCGGCGCTGATAGCTTACCATCAGGTGATACGTCAGCTGGTTTGCGACCTAAGGCATAAAAGAAATGAAGATTAGAGAAGCATAAATGAATGCTTTGTGCATGAAAGACGAGTCGTAACTGTAAAAATAACTACTTACTTTACTCTACCATGAGTGTGTTATGGAAATTCCTGTTTTTATCAACTATCTACAAACTCCTCACTGTTTTTAGAAGTTTGGAATCTCAAACAACAAAACACCATTCCCAATACACTTATCAAGTAGTTGAAACCAGGCTACATTCAGTTTATTAGTCAAATTTGCGATTACTAGACCGATGAACTCTAAAAACTGATATTATTCTCATTTTTCAGTTCCCACTCCATAAAGATTGCTGCAACAGTGTCTCAATTCATCCAATACGGCCTATCCTAGCAACTGGCTCAGGACAATACCATATCAGACGTCCAATGGTACCATCACCAGAACCGAAGATAGAAGTTAAAAACCAAGACAGTACCCCACCTATGATAAAAACAGAAAATTCAACTGACGAGTCTACGGTTCCGACACAATCAAATAAAAGAAAATTAGAAGACCGAGAATCTCCTGATTTAGAAATAGAATATACAGAAAACACTGAAAATAGTCTAGTGTTCTGGTGGATTGGAGAAGTACCAGATTTAACGTAGATTAAAATATACATAGTTTTAATATCTGTGTGTGTTTACCTAACTAACTTATCTAGTCCTTAAATAATTATAAGTTTGAAACAGCTGATGAATCATTCAAATTTAATGTTGTTTTAATTTTCTACCTAAATAGATAGAACTTTATCTTAGATACTTTCTTAATGCGCATTTACACATCATATCTACCTACACATTTTTTATAACAATCGATAATTTTAAAGTATTAAAATTTTAGTTCATTTCCCATACAATTCAGTAATACAAGGTCAAAGAACATCAGATTAAAGTGACACTTATTCAAAGGACTATAGTCCTCCAATAGAGAAGAACATTGAGAGATAAACTAGTTGCAATCACGCACGGAAACAATCTTGTCGCACCTTCTGCCAGACAATATTCAATTTGTACATACCTAAGGTGTGAACAAAGGGCCCTTTATTGATAATAGCACGTTTAAGTTAACAAGTGACAGGACCCTTTGATATTCGACTTGGTAACAGCGCGCTTATTTACAACTTTAGGTACTTGGACACATAAATAAGTAAAATATATCCATTTTATTACAAAGCGTGGGCGAAATAATCGGAAATATTAAACAACTCTTTTCAAAAAGATATTATCATGTGATTTAGGGCTGTGTACAAATTCCTTTATGAGTTATTTGCTCGTTTGCGTGTTCCCATTGTTGGGCTTATTGGTTTAGTTATGCCTAGGGAACGGCAGTTTTAAAGGCTTTTTAATAATTTCCGAAGTTTGCTTATGTTTGTTGTTTAACAAATATTTTATTTTAAATGTAATTTTGCTTCCAATAAATCCTCTCAACTTCCATTGGGTGTGATTCATTTCTATTTACAAAGTTCAATAACTTTTTAAATGTAAACATTTACCTTGATATAGGATTATAACAATCCAGTCTGCACTAATCAGTGCGTTTATTTCATTAGTTCTCAATTATTTATTTATTACGTTCCTATATACATAGGGTCATAGGTACCTAGCACACGTTTAAGGAATGCCCTAGCCCTGCGTAAAGTGTAAGCTAAGCGCCCTAGTTGTAAGAACGTGCTAGCAATAACTAAGTAGGAGATAAGGTACGTACAGGCTGATTTTACTTTGAAAATTAGCATAGATACAATGTATAAAAGTGGCCTTAACACGTGCCGATTGCTGGCTGAACGTGTTTGTTACCTCCTGCGCTCACTGGGGAGTCGGCCTCGTTAACTTATCTACTGATTACTTTCTAAGAAGTCTATTTTACAGGTTGCTAGGTACCTATGTGAGGAAATGGACAAAAATGTTGATGAATAAATGTTTAATACTACAATATCTTAATTTGTCTAAAAAGGTTACAGAAATACTGAAATATAAAAGTACAACGTGTCACAAAGATAAAAACTGGTTAGATTCTGCTTCGGCGAATGGGTCGGCTCGACCGGAGTGATACCACGGCCTAACCGAAAACCAGCGTGAAACAACGCTTGCGTTGTGTGACTGAGGTTACCGAAGGCCCAATTACCCCTTCCAAATCTTACCATTTCCCCAACAACTCTTAAATTCCTATCTCCCAAAATGTCAGTAAGGCACTTGTAACGCCTCTGGTGTTTCAAGCGTCCATTGCCGGCGGCGATTGCTTACCATCAGGTGATACGTCTGCTCGTCTACCGGCGTGTACCTACCATAAAAAAAATTACAACTTAATTCAAGGCTACGTAAACAGAGAATCTCAAGCCCCATAATAAATTAGATATAAGACGTTATTCCAAGAAAACCTTGTCTGTATATCATTAGGGTTTTAAACTGAGACGTGCTTCATGAATACTGGTATTCTCAGAATTACGTAATAAGTTGAAAGCAATTTTTTATACAATTACCTACTATACCTAATTTTTCTACCTCTAATCGTTAAGATAAATTTCACGGATCATTTGCTACTCACGATAATAATTATGATCTACATCTGATATCGTTATTAGTTAATTACATTATAATTTTTTTTATAGCCATCTAACAGTTTTGTAACGAGATTATAATAGCGGTTTTTGTTCGGAAAAATAGGTTAATCTGTAATACCTACCTGGCAATAACAATTGATTGATGAACTGTCCTACAATTTTATAACACGATTATGAAAAAAATCAGTTATCCTTTTTTCATTCTAATATTTTAGTTCCCATTTGAATTAGTGCCGTATTTTGCTAAATACCTACAGCGTGTTTTCGTTATCATTACTTACTCATTTTAATTAAAATGTAAGTAAGGAAGTCTAAGAATTCAAATACACGCTTATCTTACAGACAAAATTACTGACAAACATTTCTGTGTGGTGTCTTAGCGCGGCGTAGGCGATATGTATCTACGAACTACGACGTAGCCGTAGCGGACAGCAAATAAGTCGGCACCGTAGTCAGCTACAACGCTACAGCGTAGCCTTCGTAGCAAAGATATTGCCTCGCAGAAGACTCACTAGATAAGAAACTGAGAATTTAATGGAAGCAAGTTTCTACTACAATTTAGGTTAATTAGAATTGGAACAGTCTTGTATTCATGCATTCGCTATTAAAATCATTTCTGTTTTCGATGTCTGATTTTGAAAATGTATAAACTTGTAATCTAACTTGTTTTACATTAAGTACAAAATAGAGTAACATATCGAAATGTCTTTAGCACAAATGCAAAATAGTTTAATTATAATTTATGGACCTTTTAGTGTGTTTATTTTTTGTGTCACAGTTGTTACTAGGAGGAAGATGTGCAAAGAAATATGTCTCAAGTTAGTGGCTCAGAGTGATGTTTTGTTTGCTCAGCTATACCGGTTATTTATTACTTAGATACGGTACATGGTCCAACTTTGTACTGGCCGGTCAACTAGATTGATATACTAGCCTCGCCCTTTGATGTTGTGACTATTTCATAAGAATAAGAACAACTTTTTGAAACGTGCGCAATGCATGTTTAGTTGTTATTTTATAAAGCTGAATGAATATATTTTCTTGTGTATCCTATTTTTCGTTGGTCACTGCATTTCAAATCGACAACTGGGTTTAGTTAAAAATATATCTTTAACTATATATTTTTTTTGAGAGGGCAAAGTCATCCAATGACTTCTCTCGCCCTTGGCGAGGCGAGAGGGAGTGTCAGACTCTTACTGTCTAAAAACCACCCCGTTCCTACTCCTGCCTTTCGAACCAGAGCCCCGGTAAACCCGCTGGTAGTAGTTAGTCCGCAGCTCCGGATCAGAAGTACATTAATCTGGGAATAAGCTTATTGCTTTGATTATACATTATATACTCGTATAATCAAACGCTTAATGTTATGTTAATGTTACCTTATGTTGGGAACAACAATAAGTTAAGAAAAATAAGTTATATGTACTTAGAATAAGTTACGAAACAATACACGCTTTATTTATTTTCAGGTATATTTTCATAACACTTCTTATAAAAGGAGTACAAACGTGTTCTCTTACATTGTTGCATTTTGTATGTATAGAAAATGTTCGTGTGACATTTTTAGGATTTACGAGATTGCATACGAACACGCTGCGTTTCTCGTGTCGCATTTGTATCGTCTCGTGTATCATGTACTCTAAACTCTATGTATATGCGCATAACGTATGATTTTATTTGTGCTGTGGTTTATTGAGGTTTCGTGATAGAGAATTTGAATTACGTTATTTTAGGTAATTCTAGTTTGAATATTTTCTACTAGACTAGGACTAGTGTTATTGTATGAAGATAGACGTGAAACAAAAATCTTATGCCCGTAATTTTCTTTTTGTTTTATGAGATCGTGAGACTTGTTAAATAAATGATATGCTATAGTATCAGCGTGACAGTCGCCGCGTCGTCTCATGTTGTTCATAAAATTAAATATGAACCTCTAAAATGGCTTGAAACTAGTCGAGTTTTTCGTCAAACAGTTCACACATGAGGAAGCCGATAAACATAATAGGTAATCAAATGATTATGTAGGTATTAATAATTTGTTATCTTAAAATAATTTGCTTTAATTTATAGCACAATAATCTTAATACCTACTTAAGGACAAAAAATCCTTTTAAATTAATACAAACAGATGATGCCTCTCTCAGGGCTCATTTATTCATTGTTCCCTAAACAGTCGGTACAATGTCAGAATCTCTGCGATAATACATAGATTCATCCATCACACGGCCACAAAACCCCACTTTAATTAATAACTGAGTCTAATGCCATTTGTTCACGACAGATGGAGCCACTAGTACGTCAAACTGTTTATGTACTGCAAAGTTAAATAATCGTCTGGAAAGTTAATGTATAACGTGATTTATGTATTTGATTTGGTTATTTTTTTTAATAAATCATTTTTAAAACTTTGTAGACTGTTTATTTCGAGTCTTGCAAATTCAAATTATTTTATTTGCGAAAGTTATGGTAGGTATATTTTAGGTCTTAAGCTGATAGCAGTAGTCTAGATCCATAACTCTTGTTATAATGTTAGTCGTCTTAAGTTATCTATATAAAATTAATTTCGTTATTATCTAATGTCAACTCGATAGAATGTCAAAAATGTTTCTGTTTTTTAAATATGTCATTTACTGAGTAAAAAAATATTTTCTCTCAACCATACTTTACGACACTTTATGGATTTGGTTTTTAATGTTTTCAGATATACTATTAAATAATGCAATGTACTAATACCAATACTAACTAGGTATTAATATGTACACTACATACATATTAATTGTCTTCAGTAGGTACATTGTCCCAGGTAGGTAAGAAAACAGTGTGTTTTGTATTGTAATAAATAGGTTTCTCTGTTCTTCTAGATTTCTCTAGGGTAGTGAACTCAATATTTCTTTGTTTCAAGTTACTTACACCTAAGTACCTACAAGATTTAGTAGTAACGTATATAGGTGCGTATCTACTTAGGAAAGTGTGATATATCTATATAATACATTTATTACTTTGTATGTTCTCACACAGCTACAATAATTAATATTAAATTATACAATTATAATATTTAGTAAATACTTAAACTATATAGTAACACAATAATATGTAAAATAGTAAAGAAAAAGTCTTCATTTTCATCAGCACCTCATTTCGAAGTCGGCCATCTTTACCAAATAAATCGAAGTCCACAGATAATAAAAGTTTACCCTAGTGTGTCGAGTTTCTATTCTGCCGTATGATAGGCCGTATGTATGGCCGTATACATTATATATTATAATGTATGCTATTTAGAATATTGTAAGATCTTTATATTGTGAAGATATTATCTTCACAGATCTAATAAGATAGACTTGTTTAGCCAAAGTTAGGTCTTCAGGCTACACCTACAAACTAACCGTGGGTGATTGTAGTTTCGAACTAGCCATGTTGTGCAAACAATGGGTTAAAGCAACAATGTGTTTGGGAGGTTTAGTTTGAACTGAATAATGTTGTTTCTATGCCGTGATATTGAATATTTAGTAAACTTGTTTAAACTGTGGAACAGAAAAGTAGTTCTTTAATTAGTCGAATAAGAGGTAATTGAAAGAAATATATAAAAATGGAATTCAAAAGGGTGTTATGTGTATGTGAACTTGTATGTTTGTAAACGCACCCACGACACAGAAGAAAATCCTAATGTGGGGCATCGTTATTTAAAAAAAAAGTACTGCAAAACCGAAATTATACTGGTTGAATTAAGCATCTTATAGACGGAAAGCAAACTAAAATATAAAAGTTACATATTTTTCCCAAGATATATTTTTTCATAAGGGTAGAGTTTTTATGTCGTTCACTCGATCCAGTGTTGACAAGACAAAGCATTGATACACTGCCTTACATCCTTAGAACAGCTAAGTTCTTTCGAATCGGCATTCATCATCCTGTCAAATAACTTATCTGCTAAGTTGTTCACAAGCTTGTCGAGAAAAGCGTAATATGGGAAATTTCCCATTTTATTCTCGAAGCTAAGTCCCAAAAGCCAAAATATGTGGAATAATTTATAGGTCTTAAAAGATTGCCTACGTTTAAAAAGCATGAAAGTGTATTTATGGTTCATTACTTATCCATTTTGCTTTTTGAATGGATAAATGTTTTTGTTTATATCCGATCTAAATAACTTAGATATTTTTTTTTAACTTAGCAATTTGTTGTATCAATTACCTAAACTCCGTATGTAAAAAGTTTGTATATCTAAAATATTAAGGGAAACTGGCTGATTGAGGCGAAATAAAACGAAGCATAGCCATTAATATGTAGAGAAATAAAATAAAAAAAAAATAATTTAATGGCATTTTTATTTTTTTCATGAACAGTGGCCAGTTGGAAACTATTTCTTTTTTTATATATTTTTTAAAAAGGTACAATATTAGTAGATCAGAATTATCGGATAATTATTATCATACCTATATTATCACGTTGACTGTCCCATCTATTTTGGATAATCTCGTTGGTACGTCCAATGGAACTTAAAATATTCTACTGATAAAAAAAGGATAAAATTTCGATGGAACATTTAAGTCTTATTTTTTCAAGTCTTTGTTCATACGTCCCTAGAAAATTCAAAGTTCTAGCTCACACGTCCCGTCGCAGTAAAATCAGTTCAATTGCCACTGACTAATGCATTACATATAATGCAAGGACGTCACAGCCAGATCATATCATGCATTACATGTAATGCACGGACAGTCAACGTGTTATTATCATTTTACTATAATATTGAGTTTTTATTGTCTTAGGGCTGTAAATGCTTAGACATAATCTATTCTATTTCCGATCCAGTTGTTTGTTGTATTGTATTTATTTCATTAATCAGATACTTACTTATCTGTACAATCACAAATCTGTGTATGACAGAGACAAATGAATAGACGAAGGAAATTGGTTTCTGATTCGTGACTAAGATCAAAGCATCTCCGCTTATCTGAATGAGTTTGATTTTGATATATTATATTTCTAGAGCACTGTTTCTTCAAACACGTATATTATTTAGGTGTGTATGTAGTAAAAATTGAATGTGCAAATTAGGTATACTATGAAAATCGTAATCGTTTAAAAGAAAAATAACCCGAAAACATAAAATATAGTGCTGTGCAAATGACATACCTAGGTACTACCAGTTATATTTTTACGTCTATTCATTAGAAAACACGTGTAAAGTTTATACGACACATATAATAGTTGCACAGAAAGTTGCAATTGCAAGAGTAAATAAAGAAACCACCTGTAATCTCATGTCTGTTTTCCCTAAGGTTTAAAGGCACGAGCATATATGGACAGTAGAAACGTGCGTAGCTTGAGGCAAAAGGTGATATGTTATCCAATATCAGAGGTATGTAATTTCTTTAACCCGCCATTGGTGACGTGTGTTTGTCTTACATAGTCAGTGACCCGGTCTCCTGCACCGTGATTTTGTGGTTTATGTATTATTTTTTATTATTATTAGATTTTTTTAGATAGATATTTTGAATTAGAAACGATATAAAATAGGACATTGACATTGGAAGGACACAAAATGACTTAAATATACAAATAGCAAATAAAAGAGATAAAATGGCATAGAAAGGACATAAAAATAAATTCACCGGATTGCTGTTGCGGGGTGGACTAATGGTAGAGGGCGTGTAGTAAGGCAGCTACTCGAAATCGCAACCTAATTCGATAAACAGTTTAAAAATTATTCTTAGTTTTTAAATTACCCGGTCTCATAGACATATAGGTCACCAATGGCGGGTTAAGACACCTGTGATATTTTCTAATCTAAGACATTACACATGTGCAAAGTCACCAACCATGCTTTTCATGTTCTTTTTTCAGGGCTTTCAGTCAGCCATGTTTTAAATTGAATAATATTTTTTTCGGTAAATATTTTTTATTTCTCAGTTTTTAGATAAACAATATACAGAATGGATATTTTTTATAAGTATAAATCTTTATCATTACTAAGGCATGTGCATACTTGCATGTTAATACAATTCTTAATGGTAAGAGTGTGAGTGTGAGTGACAACGTGTGTAAGTAAGTACCAGGCATCCATAAAGCTGAAGGGTTGACACGGGTTCGCTGCAGTATAAATATTCAATCAAGTGTGATGGAAAGATTAGTAGGAAGCAATTCGTCTGATTATTATAAATTGATGGAAGGAAGAGCAATTGTTTTGTATAATATAAATTGGTGTAGTACCTAATTCAGTTCTAGAATTTGTGTATTTTTAGTTTTAAGGATTCTGATTTTCTTTTTTTTTCGTATTTACGAAAATTTCTCAGTAGGAGCACGGAGTCTAGAATTGTGCCCAGTACATGGCAATATTCTCATTATTACATGTGAATTATAACAAAAGAGGTGAAAACTGGGTGTACATTGTTATTTTACGTGCCGTACGGTGCATCTCTGCCCATCGGATATAACAGGCGTGACGTTGCATGAGGAACCTGATATGGTCGGTTTCCTATTAGTAGGTACAACCACTGAAGCACATTACAATCCTTAAAAAAAAGAACTACAAGTTACACAAATATAGGTAGGTCCAGAACAAAATACCCTACCATTTCAAGCGGCTGAAAGCGTAGATTGTAACATGCGCTGCCCTTAACAAGCAATATTGAAATGTCACCAAGTTTATCTGCGATACAATGTATCTAAGTAGGAACATCCTAACCACATTAGATGCGTTTGAAAAGGTCATTTCCCTCGCATGTGCCGCCTACGTGCTTTGCGAAATAAGTACGTAAATGCACTTAGTAAAGGTTGCATTTCCATTGTTACTTACTTGATGAAGTATTTCTAGTACTATCAGACGTGTTTGAATTAAGCTACATTGCATAACATTGTAGTTTATAGATTCGTTTAAAAGTTGTAGGTTTGCGTCTGGTATACATTGGTTGAGCTTTGAAACTGTTTAAGAAAATTTTGTTTTCACAATGTAAATGTTTAAATCTATATAATTTGGACTTGAGAATTGAGATATTTGTAATACAAACATTCAATATATTTGGTACATTTAAATGGTAATACGAATATAACTTGTTTTTGTAAGACCTAAGAGTCTAGTATCAGTTTGTTTCATCGTGTTTCGAATCCCAAGTGAGAGAGATGTCATTGTTTCAAAGCTTGAAAGATACATATCTTTATTTTATTTACATTTTATCTATGATGTTTGTATAATACGTTTTTCTTTTGTATTCTATTTTAGTTCTTAAGAACAGTGTTTTGTTTATAAATGGCCTAAAGCATCGGCTTTGGGAGCATAAGTTTGTTTTTTTTTTTAAACTTATGAGTTTAATAATTTAAAAGGAAATTTAGTACCTAAGGGAGATATAAAAATAGATATATCTATACATAGAAAGAAAGAAAAGAAAGCGAGAAAAACAGTTTATTTGCACCGTTACAAAAATAATTAACATAAATAATAGGTACTTAACCGACATACAGTGGCAATGCCTAAGAAATAAGCTTAGCAGGGTAGACTTTTCAGAAACAAAAATACAAAATAATAATAACACAACAAAATAACCATACCACTGAACAAACAAAACCAAAACGATTACGCAGTGGGTGTTCCAAAAGAAAAATCAGTTTGTAAACGCAATTGCAAAAGAAATAACGCAAGTAAATAAAAAGTGCCTTTGAAAAATCTTTGTCAAAGCTGCTAAGCGATGGTGGAGAAGAAAATATTGATAAAGTTATTTGAAAATAAAATATACTATTCTATAAATAGACTGTGTAAAGGGTTGTTGTTGCCTGTTTTTGTGGACTGATGTTATTCTGAAGTGTTTGAAGTTGGAACGCAAAATGCTTTTGGAGCGGGCAAACAACGGCTTTTTGGCATTTGACGAAATAACCTAAAAATAAAATGAATACCAGATTTCATACATTCTAGATCATTCTATAACCTTTAGTCAACTTATTTGCTTTAAAAGAATTATATACGTGTGCTAAATATAAAAAATATTGGATTCATAAAAGCAGATTTCATATTCAAATGTTTTTATAGGACTCGTCGCAATTTATTCGTGGGTTTGTGAAATGATATGAAATAATCATAGATCGTGATAGTCCTTATAAATATTTTTGCCCTCTGAGTTCAAGATTTCAGTTTATTGAGTGTGGACTCTCATATCCGCAAATACAAAACCGATGTAGGTTTATATAAACATTTGTCGTCTTTATTTACTTGATATTGTTATATTTTCGGCTTTCTTATAACTTACTGAGAGTTATTTTTGGCTCACTTTTATTACATTCTTCAATTCGTGTGACAGAGATTCCTAAATAAATATTGGTAGCAGTTTTGGTTAGTGAGCTACGGATTACCTAGCGGGTTTACCGGTGTTCCGGCTCGAAAAGCAGGAGGAACGGGGTGGTTTTTAGTTAGGAAGAGTCTGACATTCCCTCTTGCCTAGCCTAAGGCAGGAGAAAGTGATTTTACCTCCTTAAAAATAAGCCTTAGTTAGTGATTTAGTTTCGGATAGGTGAAGTTTCTGTTAATCACGTACTTTTAGTGTAAGTCGTCAGGTTTGGTAAAGGTAGTTGAGCAGTACGTTTTCAAAATTCCTTGATTAGAGCATGAAGCCTGATTGGGTGGTGAGCAGGAGTAAGCTCATTATACAGTGGGGTTGTATAACTGTTGTATGGTGGATGAATGTATATCCCAGAGAACCTTCGGGGAAATATATTCATTTGTTTTTATGGTAAAATTTTGAATATTAACCACAACTCAACCACAGATCTATTGGATCTGTGGTTGAGCTGTCCGTATGACTGTCCTGGGTGACATAAGCTGGTTTCAGGCGATCAAGTGATATGTTGGTGCTCTTGCCTCTTACCTCAACTTCATAGAACTTAGGAGTCTTCTTTAGTACCTTGTAGGGACCAGCATAGGGTGGTTCTAAAGACTTGCGCACGTAATCTTGCCTTAGGAATACGTGGGTACAGTGTTGCATGTCCTTCGGTATGTAGAAGGTTTTGTTTCTGTGCCACTTAGTTGGTCGCGGAGACAAGTCAGCCATGTGTTTTGCGAGACGTGTAGCGAAGCTGGTGATGTCTTCAACGGTGTGGTTGCTCGATGGCGACAGAAACTGGCCTGGTAAGCGTAGGGGCTCACCGTAGACCAACTCAGCTGAAGATGCTTGGACGTCATCCTTCCAGGAACTGCGAATGCCGAGCAGAACGATAGGTAAGACTTCTGTCCACTGTGTGTTGTTGTGGCACATGATGCCTGCCTTTAGCTGCCGATGCAACCTCTCGACCAATCCATTTGATGCGGGATGATAGGCTGTGGTGCGGTAGTGATGGGCACCTAGCAGTGATGTTAGCGCCTTAAACAGGCCGGACTCGAACTGCCGGCCGCGATCAGTGGTGATCTGCGAAGGGCAACCGAACCTCGATATCCACCCGGATACCAAGGCGGCCGCGCAGGTGTCGGCGGTGATGTCCTTGAGAGGTATGGCCTCAGGCCATCGTGTGAACCGGTCAACGATGGTGAGGCAATAACTGTAATTAGAAGATGGTATTAGCGGCCCTACGATGTCGAGATGGATGTGGCAAAATCTCGACGAGGTTAAAGGAAAATGGGAGAGAGGAGCGGATGTGTGGCGGGTAACTTTACAGCGCTGACAATGAAGACAGCGTCGGCACCACTCTCTACAGTCCTTACGAATCCCTAGCCACACAAATCTTTGTGTGACCAGTCGCACGGTAGCTGTACGTCCAGGGTGGCTCAGACCGTGAAGAGCATCGAACACTTGATTACGCAGCTCTGGCGTGACGTATGGTCTTGGTGGTTGACTAGAAACGTCACAGTAGAGATCTATGTCCGAGCCAACTAGAGTAATCTTTTTCAGTTTTAGCGACGATCCTTTTTCTAATAGCGACTGAAGCTCGGGGTCTGACTCTTGAAACTGGGCTAAAGCCCTGTAATCAATTGTCGTTGTGACTTCTTCTACACGTGACAGGGTATCAGCTACGACATTCTCGGCGCCTGGTATGTAGCGAATGTCTGTAGTAAACTGAGATATGTAATCAAAGTACCTGTATTGACGTGGCGAGCAATTCTCCCTCGCATTCTTGTAGGCATATGTGAGTGGCCGGTGATCGGTGAAGACGACAAATTCCCGGGCTTCCACCATGTGCCGGAAATATTTGATCGCCTCGTAGACGGCAAGCAGCTCGCGGTCGTAGGGGCTGTATTTGCGTTGAGCTTGATTCAGCTTCTTAGAGAAGAACGCTAGTGGCTCCCACTGCGTTGTCTCGTTAGCGCGTTGTTGGAGAACTGCCCCTATAGAAACATCAGATGCGTCAGTTAGTATAGAGAGCTCTGCCTGTTCCCTTGGATGTGCAAGAAGCGTAGCGTTTGACAGCATACTTTTGCATTCTTCGAATGCTTCCAGCTGGAGCTGCGACATCTGTACTGGATCTGAGCCTTTGACCTTTTCCCCGCCTAGCATCGAGTTTAGAGGTGCTTGACTTTTTGCAGCGTTGGGTATGAATCTTCTATAAAAGTTCAACATACCAAGAAACCTCCGTAACTCCTTCACTGTGCACGGAACTGGAAAGTCCTGTATTGCCTGGACTTTTGTGCTGAGAGGTTGGGTACCAGCTGCTGATACCTGGTATCCTAGGAAGGTAACCTCGGGCTGGCCCCACACACATTTCGTTGCGTTAATGAGGACGCCGTATTCCTGCAGGCGCGATAGTAGCTGGCGCAGGTGCCTTCTGTGCTGGTCTGCAGAAGAAGAATAAATTAAAATATCGTCTAGAAATCCAAAGCAAAAGTCGGAACTTATTAAACGATTGTCAGCCTCGCGCGAGCGCAAGGTCAAACAATTATTGATGCACGAGGAACTGGGTGACCGTAAGCCATCACAATTCCTACGTCATTTACGGCACCTAGCCGGGCCGTCAGTGCCGGAAGACTTTCTGAGGACTCTGTGGTCGAACAGGTTACCAACTAACCTACAAGCTGTTGTAGCGTCGCAACCGGATTTACCGTTGGACAAATTGGCGGATTTGGCGGACACGGTGAACGAGATCGCGCCGGCAGGGCCCATGCAAGTAGCAAGCATAGCACAGTCAGGTACAGCTACCCTTATAAAAGAAATGGCAGGTCAGATAGCGGAATTAACCAGGCAAGCGAGCGAGGCTGTGAAAACCACACGAAGCGGAAGAAGAGTACGCTTCCCTCACTGCTATCGACCGTAGTCACGGTCTCGCCGGGGGGCTACTGTAGCGGCAACACCGCTAAACGAGGAAGCTTCCCGAGTGACGCAAGCAACGAGATCGGAGATCTTCGGGTATCTCCGCCGCTCCGCGGGCGTCGTTCGGAACACATCGGTTTCGACGACGCCCACGCGCCAGTCTATTGTTCGCCGCTGCGCAAGGCACTCACGCGCTCGCTTGCCTGGTTAATTCCGCTATCTGACCTACAACAGCTTGTAGGTTAGTTGGTAACCTGTTCGACCACAGAGTCCTCAGAAAGTCTTCCGGCACTGACGGCCCGGCTAGGTGCCGTAAATGACGTAGGAATTGTGATGGCTTACGGTCACCCAGTTCCTCGTGCATCAATAATTGTTTAACCTTGCGCTCGCGCGAGGCTGACAAACGTTTAATAAGTTCCGATTTTAGCTTGTCGTATTTGTTTACCGCAGGCGGGTTCGTAATTATATCTTTGACCTCGGTGGCGTAGCGATGTTCCAACGCCGATACGACCTGGTAGTATTTTGTGAGGTCCACTGTCACGTTTGCCAACGCGAACTGACACTCCATCTGCGCGAACCACATTTCCGGGTCGTCCGGCCAAAATGGAGGCGGACGGACGCCTACACGCGACGTTTCAGCTGTTAAACGATCTTCTTTGAGCGTTTCCATGTCGGGGTCACCAATATGTAGGTATTGTATCCACCAAATAAAAGTCCAAAGTTCACGAACAATCGGTTATATTTTGAATTAGTAAACAAAGCGGTTAGAACAAGCGATAGCAAGCACGAAAACACATTAGAATGAAGTTAGGATGATGTAAGAATATAAACTAGATGAGAAACGAAAAAACAAGTTACTTAGATAGAATTAACAATTATTAGGATAGAATTAACAATTATTAGCGACATAACGTGCGGGCGCGTGGGGCGCGTTTAGCGGTGCGGAGGCAAGCGAGCGCGTGAGTGCCTTGCGCAGCGGCGAACAATAGACTGGCGCGTGGGCGTCGTCGAAACCGATGTGTTCCGAACGACGCCCGCGGAGCGGCGGAGATACCCGAAGATCTCCGATCTCGTTGCTTGCGTCACTCGGGAAGCTTCCTCGTTTAGCGGTGTTGCCGCTACACGTTTAAAGGATTCGTTGATTGTAAATGTATTCCCAGGGGAACAGAAATATATAATTTATATGATTAGGTGATTATTAAATACGGTATTTCAAAACAACTTGAAAGTACCTGTCCGAATCGAAATTTCCAAAATCCGTTTTATTGCCAAATCGGCTGAAAAAAACTGTAACATCAATTTTCAGGTCGTATACCTGTACTCTCCAGATAAAAAAGGCCATAAACATAAAACTTATCACGTTCTGTCTGTTGCACATAGAGGGCGATAGTGGACCATTCCGCAACCCATTTGACATCTATGACAGTTAGGCGGCCATTTTATTATCCCTGGGGAGCTATTCGGCGAATTTTATTGCTGTAACACGCCAAAATGGCTAAATTATTCTAGTTAACACCAACGAATGGCAGTTCGGTTAGTTGGGGTTGATGTATAATGAAAATTTTATTTAAATTGCTAGGTTTGTGGATTTCTCAGTAAAGAGAACATGCCCATTGCCCAGCATTTCTATGTAAGTCTAAGTACCATCTAGTTTCTCCATTTTCGTTTTCGTCGCTGCCTTCTTTGGTACACTTGCGTCACCGTCTCTTTGATGCGAGTTTAGTTTGTGCTTTTCAATTTCCATTCATGTATTGCAGCTTCAAAGAAAATTGTTTGTTGTTTAACGCTTATTTGAAATGAATAAATGAATTTCTTAGTTTATTTACTGAGATATAAAAACCAAAGCAATATTGAGAAGTATGTTAGACAAGGACAAATTCATGAGAAAAAATATACCCATTCTGAATAAAGAATATTTCGTAAAATAACCCGGCCTAGTTTGAATTGAAAGGTGTGTATTGTACACAGAGGACTTTGAGCACAATGGAGGCAAACACGACGAAAAATGTACGTTCAACTAAAGAGGGAATTGTGAGGGAATTATGGCATTATGTGTATGAGTAGGTATTCTTATACTACTATATTCTATTCGTGCGTAAAATAACATTAACGTAAAAAAGAAAAATTGACGCAATAGTTATAGAATTTAGTGTTAAGATATACGATTTATTTAAGTACTTACTTCCTCTTTTTTTGTACGGTACGATACACATTGGTTTATTGATAACTCATTGCTAAACCTATTTAAAATTTCAAAGTCAAAATCAAGGTCAAAGCGTTTATTGAAACTAAGTGTACAGATGATGGTCACTTAATTATTGTTAGCGGCCTTTTCCAGACATATTTCGTATACTTTTATCAAAAATGGTCACAAAAATATCAAATTGATACTTAGATCTTGTGGCAATCACGTACACATCCTTATCCATCAAGTTTTATCGTGTCATTTGAACCGTGGCTATCGAAACGTTACACTGTAAGCCGAAAGTATCATGTTTTATCCAACACCCTTTCGTATCGTGAAACTTGTAACACTACGCTCGTTACCAAGTTAGTGTCTCCGAGACAAAGTTAGATTTCGTCAGGGACGGCTTTAACTTAAGTGCAATGAGTGCGGGTACCTGGGCGCCAGGCCGTAAATGACGCTAAGAGATGCTCTCGTATAAAAAACCTTGCATGCAAAAATCATAGTAATACGTCGTACGTAGTAAGTCGTACTTGGTAATGATAGGATTTGAAAGGGCCTCCAATTGATCTCTTGTTTGGTATCCATTGTTCACGGGTGGGTTAAAACCGGCCCTGTGTATCGTCTCCGGACGAATCTCGAAAGTAATGTTTACGTGTGGCACAGTGTTACATCGGGGTCTGGTGATCCTTCACTGTTCGTGGTAAGTGGATACATTACTTACTTTCCTCAGTACTTTTCCAGTTTGAGAATTATTTCTTTGTTGTTTCCACTCTGTATGAAACATGTGTAAAGGGAAATTTGCCATTAGGAAGATGGCAGTTTCTATACAAAGTATGTTATACGACATTTTCATTCAAGTTTAACGGGCAAAATGTCCCAGTTTAGATATTTATTATGGATCCAAGATTAAATTTAAAGACGTGACACTCCTTCCCGCCTCGCCCAAGGCGGGAAAAGTCATTGGATGATTTTCCCCCCTCAAAAAAAAAAAAAACTAAACCTAAAAGTACACTATTTTTGGGACGTTGAATTTAATGCTACAGTAGATAAAAAGCTAAATAGGTAAAATACAAATAATCATGTAAAAAGTTTTTATGTGTAAGTTTTTAATATTTAACCAAAACTGGCTGATATCTGCGAAAAAAACCACGCGATGCCATTAATTCGTAGAAAAAAAAAATCTAATAAAAAGTAAAACTTTATGGCATCTTTATTTTTTCTCGTTAGATGGCCAGCAGGATTTTTTTTTATTTTACTAAGACTCTTTTGTATATAAGCTGTACATTATATTATCTGTGCCATGATGTAAACAAAAACATAACCTTTCTCTAAAAGTACTTAATGATAAATGATCATGAATTAATTTTGTTGACATTTGGTGTACAGACAGGTTATAAGCTGATTTGGGCCAAGCCACTGGTGATCAATAATCGTCAGAATACTATAATTATCATTCCATGTTTTTTCAAGTCTATTTATTTATCGTATTTTTCAATCTTTGTAATAGCCAAAGAAGTTTTGTTAGTGCATTTTAGCTAAATTACTATAGTTGGAAGAAAACTCTATTACGAAACAGATTACCATGATACGGCTATTCAAATTAACATAATCTCTATACTCAGGCTAGTCGACATCAAATGGACACTATCGTGCCACCACAGATCTCGCATGACATAATAAGCTCTAATGTGATGGAGCGAATAGCGAGCTAACCGCTCTTCATCAAATACCTACAGTTATGATACTCAGTACAATCGAATTATTATTAATTTAATTAGGTATTTCATCCGCAGTCGCGCATGCTGCTCATGATGACGAGCCTGTCGAGAGCTGAAATTAATCAAGCATCCTCGTTTTAAGTACATTAACGTGAATATGCTATGAGAATTGTCTAATATTAGCTGATGTGATCTCTAAATGTTTAATCTTAATGGTTATTAAGGAGGGAAAGTCATCCAATCACCAATAACTACTCGGTGAGAAGGAGTGTCAGACTCTTACTAACTAATAACTACCCAGTTTCTACTCCTGCTTTTCGAGTCGGAGCCGCAGCTCCAACTCAGGCATCAGCCCTACTGGACTCGGCCCCACCTGTGGTGGTCTGATGGTTCTTTGAATGTGTCTTAGTTTTGTTTTGGTCTGACGGTGAGGAACCCTTGCTCGCTTTTCACAGACCCGCACTTACGGTGGCGGAGATCGTCGTTATTACTGATATAAGTATTAGTTTAGTTGCTATTCAGATCTTAGTTTATTTGATAAATTTCTATACTAAACTGAAGCTGTAGCTACTTTGTAGACCTTGACATTTATCTCTCTAGTCACTATAGGCACTGATGTATGCACTAAAGTCTAGTGCATACGTCACTGGTTGCGGTCGCAGTGGGAAGCAGTCAATCTATTCATGTCCGATTGCATAGGTACACATACACATACGTCTGATAGGTCATGGTTGTGGCGCCAAATGTCAAATACATTGTAATTATAAGTTAAATAGTAAATCGGATATTTTTTAATCTGAGCTGCAAGCATATCTAATACGAACAGGTATGTAGAACCAGTCATCATATGAACTTAGAAAAATTAAGGTGTAATTTAGTAAGTCATTGACCATTAATCACCACGTTTGTTCAATGCTGGTTGGCGATTTCAAACTTATAATTAGAATTTACAAGGCGAGATTTCCTCACAATGTTTTCCTTCACCATTTGTCATTGGTGTCTAAATAATCTTAGAAAGTACACATAACTCGGAAAACGTCACAATGGTACTTGCCGTTGATAGGTTTCGAACCGTCTTAAGCCTCCGGGCCACTACCACACATTTAGTAAGTCGGAAAACCCTAATTAATTCAGTAAAACAATGCTCAATTCATAAAAACAAAGGGTCCATATAGTCATAAAACGGCTCCATATATTGCAATATAGATACTAAATAATTGCTCCGTTGCCCTGGGCGTCCAATAAAGACAAAAAGATGAATAAAGTTATGTACAATTCTTCCAATCGCCCTACATTGTCCTTTAATCGAGGAAAGAGTTAATAAAATGCTATTTACAATTGCTTATTTGTAAGTTCAGCTTATCGTTTGTTGTCAAAGAGAATCGTTGGGACAACGTGGACGGGTCAACTTCAATAAAGGAAAAGTCAAATTATGATCTAATTTCATGTTCGATGAAGAAGAAAAGATTGTACATATATTAACAGAAAACAAATATACATATTTCCTTGCTGTTATACATAAAAGTATTTGTTTTGTTTTGGATTTTTTAATGGAATAGGTGGCAAACGAGTGGACGGGTCACCCGATGGTAAGCGGTCAGCGCCGCCCATGAACACCCGCATTTTACGTAGTACTTTTTATAATGCTAAGTTACGTTTAGTAACATTACAATTAAATTATCATCATTTCGTACAGGAACGCGTTGTTTAATAATAATAGTGATCAATATCTTATTGAGGCAGTCACTTCAAAGTTAGTAACGAGGTAAACTTGTGATATTTATTTAGAGAGTTTAATATAATTCCGAAGTAATTATAACTAGATTAAGTGTCTTCTGAACGCTGAAACCAGTTTGTTTAACTTCAAGTGTAATGATTTATTTAATTTTAAAGTAATTCTAACTGGTAGCTGTCGTAACCTGGATCCTTCACTATTTTATTTAATGTTTGAAAAACAACAGTATACTTTAGAATACAGAAAGAGCCGCAAAATGGCGTCGCAGAAGGAATTGCATAGCCTAGTTCTCAGCTTCGTTTAACAGCAATATGTAGTCACAAGCATGCACCTTATCTCATTATACTGGCAAATGCAATTCCCACTCTATTCGTGGTTCCACCGGGCAGCCTCATTGAGACGAAGTGGGACATAAAGTACTGTGGTGGGGGCCGCACGTCGTACGCAGTGCTTTATGAAAGAGTTATGATATAATATGTATTATTATAATGAAGCACAAAAAGAAATAGGCCAAGTTTTTAATTTTGGCCTGTGTAATACCTAAATTTTTTATTTTACAGACGAAATTGTCGCACACCCACTGCCTAAAAGCAGACAACCCACAAATACCTACTCTCGTTACGTTTTCCTACGCCACACGGCATTTTGAGTTAGCCGAAACATGTTTATTTAGAGCTCGGAGCTTATCTTTTGTTTATAGCAGCCACTTTTAAAACTTAATCCGTATTTACGAGTTAGGCCTAAACGCGAACTGCCTGCTCCACAATATGTACATGTTAGGAAACGCAGACATCTAACATTTTTGTCCAGTCGTAAATCTGTAACGGACCGCTTTACTTCGTAATTGCTCTTGTTATTCGTCCCATTTACCCTGCTAGTGTTTATTGACTTTGTTTTTCTTGGCACTTAAACTACTTGTAACGAGATCAGTAGTATGGAGTTAGGATTCCTTGAAGTTTCCAACTACAGCGAACCTGATGTTTGACGTAATACCAGACGGTGACCGGATCCCAATATATTGAAATATCTTGAATCGTGAAGTAGAAGCGTTGTCGGCACCATTGGAGGGGACTCGTGAATTGTGGAGCACCACTCTGCCATAATGCCCACAGGAGTGTCGTTGCAAAACGTAAGTATATTTTCAGTGAACAGAACCACTTACGAACACCTCCTTTCGTCATAATTTATAAGAACGTGTCGTAAATGGCAGGTAGTGTCTGTCTATTTCTTTGGTGTAAGGACGTACGTGTTCTGTGACAAAGTAGGGCTTCTTACTAATATTTTATTATGTTTGAGAATCGGTATCAAAAAATTTGTCGCAGAAATCTGAAGGAGCGTTGTACATAATGCATATCCAACGTTGTCTAGCGAAGCTTGAATAATGTTCGTATTTTATAAGGCTCGTCCCGAGAGAAGTTTCTGTCTCCGAGGCCAATATTGAGATTAACATAACGTCATACCATTTACTACCGGTAATGGTTTTGAAGTGAGATGTGAGCGGTACCATCAGAATTTTTGATTTTGTGAATCGACCTTTTCCTCTATTCAGTGGAAATTTTGTGAATCCGCCTTTTGTATAGGACTACGATTTTTACCCTATTAGCCCCTGTTTGAATGCTTCTAATAATGGATGGTTTGAGTTTGGATGAACGTCAAAAAAAGGTTTATACCTCTTTTGAGTGACGTCCAAATACCAATTCCTTACCTAGCAGTCCGTGATTATGTATACGGTCCCAGATAAATCAATATCACAGGGTAGGTAATATATCTTCATACTAAAAGGCAACGCTGAATTTGGGTTGATATCAATAATGTGCCGTAACCAATCCCTTGCCTGTGATAAATCTATCAATTTCTCGCGGCTATACCAACGATTTCTCATACCGTCCTCATAAATGCTTTTCCAATTTCATACGTTCATATTCAGGCCGTTGTTCGAAGTCGGAAAACTTGAATCAAATGGAAAAGGGGTAATATTTTCATCCAAATAATATGCTGTTAACTCTTGATTCTAATATTTATGAAGGTCCGTTTCTCGTTATCTCGTTGAAGTTTAGGCACAGCCGTGGTCAAAATATCTGAAGTTTGTTATTGGTTTCGTCTTACCAGAACCAGTCGACCTACATACAAGTTTATAATGTGATACATTAGTTGAATAGTAATATGAGTCTGTTATAAGGTTATTCATTAGGTCCTCGTGTTTATAGAAAAGTTCTTATTCAATAGTTATTTGACTACCTATGTTGTGGTGTACATTAAATATTAACTAGCTTACTTTCATTGTATTTTTATATTTAAAAATAGCTTTTACTATGTCCTGGCTCAGATCCTCTATTATTCATTTATTCGAACATAGAGAATTGTGCGTTGTTTTGTTATTTCAACAATAAAAACAAATGACAATACCTAGTTGCGTTTTCTTTATTCAAAAAACATATATGGACAAAAAGGTTTTGTTTGCGCGTATTCAGTTCTATCGATTGTCAGCATTCAATATTTTGTTTAGCGTGATCCTACATAATAGCTACCACCTACATATGTATGTATGAATGTATGTATGTATATTGGAATATGGACCCAAAAGCGTAGCCTGAAGCGATTTCAATTCCTATTGTAGTGCTCTTTCAACTCAATATAAAGAAAAAATGTGTTCGGTGCTAAGTGGCAAAGTAAGTATTGATGTTTTTCCAAAAATAGGAATACAATCCATTATGAGTTGAATAAAATTGTACCTACGTAACGTGAACATGTAGGTCGACTGTAGGATCTGATACATTACGTTTAAATTTTATTCTACTGGTTATCAGTCTATCAATTCAGCCTCGTTCAACTAGTGGTGATAAAAGTAACGTGTAGTATGAAATACATATGTATTTCTTATACATATCCCGGGTGCTCGGCAATATTAAGTACTTCAACAGTAACTTATAGTCACATTATTCGAAGACTCAAGTTTATAAAGTTAATAAATCGTCAACACATTTTTCTTTCCCTCGGAGCTTTGAATTCGGCATCGAAGATTATATTTCAATACCAAACATACGACCGAGGCTAGAAAGATTTTACCAAGAATTTGTTTGTGGATTTATTAAAGCACTAGCTTTTGCCCGCGACTTCGTTCGCGTGGAATAGTGACTTCCGGCAAATTTTTGGTTTTAACCACATAGTTCCCGATCTCGCGGGATCTCTTCAAAAATGAGATGTGAAAGATATTCCAGGGAACTCTTCAAAAATCAACATAATGAGCTCTGCGTTTGAATTTAATAGATGTATACTCACTTAGGGCATTGAAAAAATAGTTTAAAAACGGACTTAAACTAACTTAAAACTAAAGACTGCTACGAATTACGAATTTATAACAATTAAAAAAGAAACTATATTACAACCTATCCTCTATGCTATAATAACCAAGCTTAAACTAAATAATTTAAAAGAAACGCTTAAATCTAATCTAATTAAAAAAAAATTGACTTACAATTTTATTAAAAAAACTAACTACAGTAACTACTAATAATCGATATCAAACTAAACCTACGTTAAATAGTTTAACCAAAAAACCAGGAAAACCCAACAAATAAACTTATTAATTGACAAATACAACGAAACCAATTTAGAATATACGAAACAGCAGGACCACTACAGACAAATAATCATACGACTGATAATACACTTTTTCTACGATAGTACCGAAGCGCTCGGCCGATACCCAACCAAATGAATGTAACGAAACCATAGCGCGATCTATTTCGATCCCAACGCCATCTATCGAGGATAAAGACAACTTGGATTATTTATTTATACTCCGTTCGGGCATTTTCTTTGTACTAAAAGTTTAATTATATTGATATTATTTTTTTCATACCTTTTTACTATTTATTTACTTTTTTCGATGAATTAAAACAATAACATGAACCGAAGTCGTGTAACGATCGACATAAATTATCTATACTCCGTTAGAGCATTTTCTTTGTACTAAATGTTTTATTATATTGATATTATTTTTTTCATACCTTTTTACTATTTATTTACTTTTTTCGATAAATTAAAACAATAACATGAACCGAAGTCGTGTAACGATCGACATAGAATTATTTATAAATAATTTATTTCTTATTTTTATTTTTTGATTTTTGAAATAAAAATATATCTATGTCCTTTCTAAGGTTCTAAACTATATCTGTACCAAATTTCAACCAAATCCGTCAAATAGTTGCGGAGATTAATGGTATAAGCATAGAATGTTCGACGTGATTCTTTAATTTGACATAACTTTTTTATTTATGAACCGATTGACATGAAACAAACACTAAATGTAAATTTAAGCATCCCACAATATATTCGTGAAAACCGCATCCAACTCGGATCAGCCGTTTCTGAGATTAGCGCGCACAGACGAACAGACAAACAGACAAACAGACAAACAGACAAACAGACAAAAAAAAAGTTAATTACATTTTTGGGTTCGACATCGACATAACAATAACCCCTGCTATTTTTTTTATTTTTATTTTCAATGTACAGACAGCACTTTTCTACGATTTTATTATATGTATAGATTTGGCTTTATCTGATATGTCTTTTACAGAATGGCTTCCCTTGAGAAATTAAACACCGCTTATTATATTTTATTTCTTTATTGGCATACGAATTAGAAAGATATGAGATGGTTTTCAAAAATTCTGGGAAAATGTTTTTGGCTTCTTACTTTTATTTTTCGAAGTGGATAAAAAATAGTGGACTTTCTACTACATAAAACCTAATTCTAACAGTATGAAGATCTTCCTAGTTTCTTAGACCCTGTTCTCCTTTTCAAACAATGTCTTTTCTTGCCAACAAATGTTATTTAGAGGATCTTGGCAGGTGTAAACAGATCAATAACTCTTACCTCAGCTTACGTACTCAGTTCAATTTGATGCTAGAGTACCCTCGAATGATAGCGAAGGCTTTTACAGTCGTAGGCTGAATAGTTTTGTACTGCCACTATACAAACTGTTAGATTCCGAGTGTATCGTATACCTTTCAAGTGTAGTAAACATTTGGTGAAAGATTTCTTGAGCGAGGTTAATTTATTGGTTGACTTTTGAGATAGTTCTGTGTTCCTGGTGTATTATGACCTTGTTGGTATACTTACACGACCTATTTCTAAAAAGTCATGTAAGTTAAGGGGAAAAAGTAAAGTATTGTCACATAAAATATTTAAATTAATTATAATTTACAAGAGACCGCAACACAAGCAAATTGATAGAGAAAAATGAAAGAAGACCTTTGTGTGTAGAGTAATACCACGGCCTCACAGAAAACCGACGTGAAACAACGCAACGCTTGCGTTGTGTTTCGTTGAGTGAGAGAGTTTACTAGAAGCCCAATACTCCCCTTCCGAATCCCCGATTTCCCAACAACTTTTAAATTCCTATCCTCAAAAGGCCGGCAACGCACTTGTAACGCTTCTGGTGTTTCAAGTGCGATTGCTTGCCATCAGGTGATCCGCCTGCTCGTTTATCGGCTTATTTCATAGAAAAGTCGACTTTACTTATAACTACACTACGATTACTCACCAAAATCCGTTGACTCGTTTATCAGTGTTGAAATAACAAGTAAAAGTCTAGAAACTACATTTGTAATCCTTAGTGGGGATTATGGTTTGGTACCAATTTTTTTTATCGTTGGTACACTTTTCACTGTCTCCTAAGGTTTTTACAGCTACTTTATTTTACGTATTAACCACGAAGTGGGCTATTTGTGTTATAAATGATCTCCGTTCTTCACTTTAGATGTCGGGTCTGTTAATATATCAAGTTTAATGTCATAAACTTGAGACACAGGTTTATCATGTGAACAAAGAACTTTGTACGGAGTTTTTTTGTTACTAAACGATTACTCGGAACATTGTTCCGATTGTCGAGTATTACAGTTATTGTATAATCGGTTCTCGGTAGTTTTCTTGTCGTCCCCTATTTTATTGTTATGGGACTTATAACGTAACTAGCCATAATGTGCTGTGGTATTATATGTTTTTTACAGTGTGATACAGAATCGTATTAGTGTATTGTTTTATTAATTTCCTATTATAATAACTATATTGAAAGGAATAATGAAACCCTTTCTTCTTCCTGGTGAGTAAATGTTTTATAATTTCTATTGCTCGAAGTTATTCAAAAGCGTGTCTGCAGCTTGCTACGCTTACTACGTGCTACGCTGCGCGGTGTAAGTACACTGCATATAACTTTCTTAAACATGAACAATACTTTCTTAATAGTAAGATATTACTTAAGTGTTAAAAGTATGAGAAGGTTTATTTAGTGATAAATAAATATATTTTTTATGTTTCTACACCTAGTTCCTTATATTTGAAACCAGTTTTAGATTTACTCATAAAAGACGCGCTTATTAGTGTTTACTTACAAGTTACTATAAGCTGGGATTAAGACAAGATAGTTGACTTTGTTTTTGAGGTGGCAAAATCACCCAATTACTACTGTCGTCTTGGGTGAGGTGAGAGGGTGTGTCAGTCTCTTACTGACTAAAAACCACCCCGGTTTACTCTTGCTTTCTCGAGCTCGAGCTGATGATACCTTTGCAAAATACTGAGAAGTGAGAAGCTTAAATGCTAGGAAAATACTTATTTCTGTTTATTCAAGTAGAAGAAAAAAAATATCGAATGAAATTTTTTTATTTACTTGTTTTGTCACCTGTAATACACGTTTCATGATTCTGTTATTTAGAAACGATATGAAACTTAAAACCTATTACTTCGATAAAAAAATAAATATTGTGAACCACATTTTATTTCCACGTGTAAGTGAAACTAGACTGAATAAAAAAAGTAAAGAGCCTTCTTCTATATGTTTTGCTATCACAAATTTCCAATACATTGGTTTTCGGTGTTTATTTTCTCGCATATTTCTTAGCGGCCCTATTATTCGAAGACACTTATTATGTTTATGAAAAAATGGAAATAATCTTCGAAGCAAATATTTTGTCGATATAATTTTAATATTTATAAAAGATGAAAAAAGGTCACGGTTAAATTGTCACGTGAAATATTCTGTAATCTTATGTATAGTACTGTGTTGTGATAGTGTGTTAGAGTAGCGGTTTAATTATAATTATCAGAGTCCAAAGAGACTGATAATTTCACTTACACAGCGAAACAAAACACGCGTACGCATTCCCACGTTGATTAATTATTATTTATTGTCAAGACACAAATTACATGGATAAACAACATTCCTGCAAATATGTTTGATTTGAATTGCTTACTTTAGTAAGCAATTGCTGTAAATGTGTGCTATATAAATATTTCGCTACCGATTTTGAAATTCATGAGGCGTCCTACTTGTACTGCATTTGAGACAACGACGAATGACGAATATGAAATGAGTATTCGATTGAATAATCGAGAAAGAATTGCAACGTTATGCAAGGGGTCGCATGAGGACTGGGCAATCGACCCCTTTATTAGGTATTTCTTATTACGAGTAGAATTCTGTGTAAACTATTATTGAGTTCTGTTTATTTTCTAGTCTTAGTTTCACTATAATTTCTGTATCAATTATTGAGGGACTAAACTAAGTACCTATGTTGCTATCTACGTTTTGAATTAAAAAACAATATTGACACTTATTAGTTCCTATACCTCCAAAAATCAATTCTAATATCACATGCACCGGAGCTGGGGACTACCTAGCGGATTTACTGGGACTCCGGCTCGAAAAGCAGCAGTAAGAACTGGGTGATTTTTAGTCAGTAAGTATCTGAAACTCCCTCTCGCCTCGTCCATAGTGAGAGAAGTAATTGGATGATTTTCTCCCCTTAAAAATACCATGTTCTGCGCGAGAATATAATCGGTAAAACCGTAAAAAAATAATATATTCACAGGCTTGTTGCAGATTAAGTTTACACGTGCTAAGTAAGATAGGTAGGTAGGTACATAAAGAAGTTTCCCAGATGATAAACATAAGCTGAGGTAATACCAACTTCGCTTAGCGTTTGCACGTGTATCTCATGTATCTTACTTACGAGTTCATCTTAATACTAATTACTACTTAGTACTAAGTATATGAAAGTTATCATGAACTAGTACTATTTCAATTAATTAACAGTAATACTAGTATTCTGTGGTAATACGATGATTAGGTTTATGAGCTTTGTACCTGACTGTGGTCGTGCTCAATCTTTATTGTGTTAGTTTAATAATTCGATCAATAAAGCACGGATTAAAGTCAAAATCAAAGAGCATTTATTTCAATTAATCCTTAATTAGACACTTTTGGCAAAAAATCTATCGCTACTCTTTATAATAGAATGTTTTTAACAATCTCATTTATCTATATATTTTTTGATCCATTACCTATTGTATTATATGTATGTAACGTATTAGTTTCTCATAGCTTCAGGCTCTTGAACAAAAATGATGGTTATAAATAAAAACCTTATTTAACTTTATTTTCTACCATCGTTTGGTGTGGTGGCGGGGCAACTGGCTGTTGCGCAACGGGTAGCGGGTTCGATTCCCGCACGGAGCAACTCTTTGTGTGATCCACATGTGTATGTGAACTTGTATGTTTGCAAACGCACCCTCGACACAGGAGAAAATCCTAGTGTGGTGCAATGTTTAAAAAAACAAAACGTTCTTAATCTATATTGTGAGAAGGCTATTGATATATTTTTGAAAAAAATAATACAAGAATTCCCTACAAGAAATATGACGTCGAGTTTCAGTTTTAGGTGCAGAGAATCACGCGATTCTAAAATTTAAAACTACTATACCCATCGTAACGAAATCTATTAGGTAATATGTAGAGTATCTAGGAGTATGTGACATCCACATTCATTACACGTAGCTCACAGTGAATCTAACTCACGAACACGAACGGACTATCTCTCAACGTCAAGCACTCGTGTGCACTTTGCCAGTGTTTAATGTATTTTGCAATTCCGCGAAGCTTTTAATGTGTAATTTTACGTAACATAATGCCTTTTAGCATAAGTAGAAGCAGTAGTAATAGGATACTAGTTTATTAGGTAGGTGCTATAGCTATCTCATGGTTGTAAATAAAATCTAAAACCCAATTACATTTTGGCTATTTTATTTAATATATGTACATTACACATATTTATTATACAAGAAGTACCGTGTTTTTTACTCGATAGTTGCATTTACGACCACTCAAACAATGAGGTCTTACTTTAAGGTGGAAAATCATCCAATGACTTCTCCCGCCTTGGATGAGGCGAAAGGGATTGTCAGACTGTTGCTGACTAAAAATCACCGTTCCTACTCCTGCTCTTCGAGCCGGAGCTCCGGTAAACCCGCTAGGTATTTCGCAGCTCCGGAAAACAATGAGGTCTTGATGTGTGACCTCTCCTTTACATATCTATACATATAATAAAATCGTAGAAAAGTGCTGTCTGTACATTGAAAATAAAAATAAAAAAATTAGCAGGGGTTATTGTTATGTCGATGTCGAACCCAAAAATGTAATTAACTTTTTTTTGTCTGTTTGTCTGATTGTCTGTTTGTCTGTTTGTCTATGCGAGCTAATCTCAGAAACGGCTGATCCGAGTTGGATGCGGTTTTCACGAATATATTGTGGTATGCTTCAATTAACATTTAGTGTTTGTTTCATGTCAATCGGTTCATAAATAAAAAAGTTATGTCAAATTAAAGAATCACGTCGAACACTATTCTATGCTTATACCAATAATCTCCGCAACTATTTGACGGATTTGGTTGAAATTTGGTACAGATATAGTTTAGAACCTTAGAAAGGACTTAGGATAGTATTTATTTCAAAAATCAAAAAATAAAAATAAGAAATAAATTTATTCCGGACATACAGCTCACGGTTTCTGTATTCGCGGCATATTTACGGAACGCATACCCCGCGAATAAAGAGCTTCTACTGTATAAATAAATAATCCAAGTTGTCTTTATCCTCGATAGATGGCGTTGGGATCGAAATAGATGGCGCTATGGTTTCGTTACATTCATTTGGTTGGGTATCGGCCGAGCGCTTCGGTACTATCGTAGAAAAAGTGTATATCAGTCGTATGATTATTTGTCTGTAGTGGTCCTGCTGTTTCGTATATTCTAAATTGGTTTCGTTGTATTTGTCAATTAATAAGTTTATTTGTTGGGTTTTCCTGGTTTTCTGGTTAAACTATTTATCGTAGGTTTAGTTTGATATCGATTATTAGTAGTTACTGTAGTTAGTTTTTTTAATAAAATTTTAAGTCTAATTTATAAATTAATTAGATTAGATTTAAGTCGTTTCTTTTAAATTATTTAGTTTAAGCTTGGTTATTATAGCATAGAGGATAGGTTGTAATATAGTTTCTTTTTTAATTGTTATAAATTCGTAATTCGTAGCTTTCTTTAGTTTTAAGTTAGTTTTCATCTTAAGTTCGGAAAGATTATAATATTTCTTTAGTTTAAGTCCGTTTTTAAACTATTTTTTCAATGCCCTAAGTAAGTATACATCTATTAAATTTAAACGCAGAGCTCATTATGTTGATTTTTGAAGAGTTCCCTGGAATATCTTCCACATCTCATTTTTGAAGAGATCCCGCGAATTCGGGAACTATGTGGTTAAAACCAAAAATTTTCCGGAAGTCACTATTCCACGCGAACGAAGTCGCGGGCAAAAGCTATCTATACTAATATTATAAAGCTGAAGAGTTTGTTTGTATGTTTGTTTGTTTGAACGCGCTAATCTCCGGAACTACTGGTCCGATTTGAATAATTCTTTTTGTGTTGAATAATGCATTTATCGAGGAAGGCTATAGGCTATAAAACATCACGCTATGACCAATAGGAGCCAAGCAAAGCGGGTGAAACCGCGCGGAAGTAGCTAGTATCATATATTATTGTATTCTATATCTGTAGGTATATTGAAGCCCATGCCCTATTTCAGGGGCTGAAAAGGCTAGCTAATAAATTAGTATGGACGGGCTCACATTACATGTGTCGGATCGATGATAAAAACCGAACGCACAGCTATAATTGCAGAGATTATTCATAATGAATGGGCTTTGTGGCTTAAACATAACGTGTGGTTATTGATGCGGATAATTCTGTCAATTATATTACATTACGTTTTTATTGAAAAAAGGTATCCCATCAAAAACATCCTGTAAAAAACCCAAGTCTCGCAGCTCAGTCTTTCTACCGTCAAAAGTTGTGAGATCCATGTAATACCAAGTCGGTTAATCTATTTAGTGTCTACTTGAAGGACCTGCTGTCTTAAGTTATTACATAAGTTATTATCATGCCAATATTAAAAATATTTAACGTTTTAAACAAATAGATCGACTTAGACATCGCTTGATTTGATTATTAGTATGTATCACACTACACAGCACGACGGGCCAGCGACCAACAGGAACGAGAGTTTCAATCGCGTGAGGCGCGAGAGACTAAAGAATCTAATATAATATTGTAATATTCATTTTGTTTTCATGCGATGTCCAAGTCGATCTATTTGTTTAAAACGTTAAATATTTTTAATATTGGCATGATAATAACTTATGTAATAACTTAAGACAGCAGGTCCTTCAAGTAGACACTAAATAGATTAACCGACTTGGTATTACATGGATCTCACAACTTTTGACGGTAGAAAGACTGAGCTGCGAGACTTGGGTTTTTTACAGGATGTTTTTGATGGGATCTCACTTCTTTTTGTAGAGCCTTTCTTTTTGATACCATCTACTTCTAACGAATTTTGTTAAAGGTCTTATGATATTTTCTTATATTTATATGTAGTCTTCCTCTTTTTCTTTTCCGGTACTACTTCTTGAGCTTCAGCCACAGTTTTTCTCAAAGCCCACTCCCTGTCTCTATGGGCTTTTCTCGGAGGCTTACCTATTAAATTTATAACCACCACCAACCACCAACTGCATAAATAACTTTGTAATCCCATATATTTATATGGGATTACAAAGTTATTGATGCAGTTGGTGTATTTCGAAAACTGGACCGAAATTACAAAATATTTAAGTTTTCCCATGATTAAGACACTAAACTCTATATGTATTCCAAATATGAAGCTTCTAAGTCTGCTAGAAGTGCCTTGGACTTTTGATGATCGGTGAGTCAGTGAGTGACAAAATTTAGAAACTTTAACAAGTTGTCATTCTTAAACTACTGGTTCAAATTGACTGAAATTTTAAATATTCCGTGTTTATACAATGCCGGATTAGTTACTGAAGATTCAGGTTTCTTGCTTTATCCACAACCGAATTATAGGGGGTCGAAAAAGGCCCGAATTGCTTCGAGAAAAGGATGGTACGGCCGTGCCGCTTTTTTTTTGCTCGACTTGGCGGGGGCACTGCCGTGCCCCCAGATTTCTCTTTTGGGTATTACATATTATTTGAATTTTTCCTTATTTCCTCGATTACGTTACTATGTCTTCACGGTACAATAAATTCAGAGTGAGTAGATACCATGAAACTAGTTTTTCCATTCTTTGGAAGATATAATATACGATAAGACCTTCAAACCTTCAAGAAAAGAGCGTACTTCTTTTTAAAAGGCCGGCAAAGAACCTGTGACTTCTCTGGTGTTGCGGGTGTCTATGGGCGGCGCTGATCGCTTACCAATGAAATTATTTTTTTTTATGGAAAAGCCACTAACAGAAGGCTCGTTTGCCCCCGATTCCATAAAAAATCTCTAGACTTCGCGTTTCAAATCCACTAGACCAAGTATACGCTTTTTATAACGCGATAACAAATCTTAAACATAGTCCTCTTTTGCTTAATTTTAAACATTTGATTGAACCCAAAAAGCCATAACGTAATTTAAGTAAATTGTAGCCTTAACTCGTAACACATAAAGTCGCTAATGTAACAAATTGTTGGGAGTTAATAGAGTGGAAGCGGAATATGTTTGTTGTTGAACTAGAGTAAGTATTTGCACAACTTCTGAGACATTACTGCTCGGTAAGTGTACTGGCTGCTCATAAAATGTTGTATTTATATCCTCGTTTTGAGTACATAAACATATTAATAATATTTTAGTTGTTATTTCTAGAAGGAGTTGGTAGAAGTACACACGTTATGAAGGCATTGTTTTTTGATAGTAGAAGCTCTATTCGAGTCGATCATCAAAGCAAAGACTACTTATAGATAAAATTTTATTTTACTTTCAAGTTTGGGACAGGAGAAATTATTCACCGATTTAAAACTGTATATACAATGTGATAGGGGTGAGACTTCTAACCCGTTAAGGCTGAGTTCTACATCTAATTTGATCGACAAAAGTCGGGGGTCGAATCGGTCGAATCCCCTCCCCCTAAAAGTTATGGCTATTTTAATATTTTTTTTACTTTTTTTGATATCAAAGGTTGTATGCGTCGTAGAAACAAAAAAAAAAAAGACAAACGGTAGCTAATAACCTTGGCTAACTAATTCATTATTTTTTTCAAATGTTTGATAATGTTTTGGTGAGAAAAAAAATCATTTGTGAATTATTTTTACCGAAAATATCACTATTTTTCAATATTTTCAATTAGGGGTTCAACCCCCCATATTATTTTTTTTGTCGATAAAATTAGATGTAGTACTCAGCCTTAACGGGTAAGAAGTCCCACACCTATCACATTGTATATTATTCGCATAATACCAACTCTCGCTTTTAGCTAGTTGCTTTCATAGTCACACGTAATACGACTATGTTAGTTGTTGAGCTCAATTGAATGATTTTAGAATTTAAAAACTCAATATTAACATAATTCCACAAAAGGTACTAAGATATCTAATTTGGTACTCGGCGAGTGTGATGTATTCGAGTAGCACACGTTAAAGCTAAATGTATAATTCATATATTATATATGAAAACTAAAATACGCATTTAATTTTCTTATTGTAAACTCTATCGTTTTAGGAATTAATTCTACACGTTAAGGCTGCTTTTCCACCAGAGATGGGACGAAGATCTAATAGCTAAGCTGTGAAACTATGTGACCGTTTTCACTAATACTAAGCTATGTAGCTGTGCGAGGAAGATGCACAGCTTGCTCGCTGTGATGTATTGATAGAAGGGAACTGGGAAGCCATATAAGTATAGCACGCATCTTCTATATAAAATACAAAGTTTCGCTGAGCCCTTTCCACCAGTGCTAGGCTATGTGTATGTACCAATGAATATGACTGGTACATACAAAACACATCTACAACAACGTAGCATAGCTCATCTGGTGGAAGATCATCCTAAATTGTCCACGCCTCTTTTGGCAGGCATCCACTACACAGTCAGTGTAGTGGTCAACTTTTATGTGCCCACTAACAGTCGCGCTCATGAAGCCTTATTATCTTTATGATGTGCCTTGAAAGTCTCGTAAACACGACTTAGACTTGATTATATTTGAAACGGACTTTCGGCAGTAGGGCAGTAGCTCACCACTAATCTACTAAAGTTTATTTTATAATTTCAACCGTTTAATCACACTTACGTTAGTCTTTAATTAGAAGCAGTTGATTTGAATTCATGGCATTATGATTGAGTTCGGAATGAATGTAAATTATGATTGCTAGCTACGGAGAAAGAAAAATATGTACGTAAGGCTACCTCGTACTGTGGAAATAAGATTATTTATATTGCTTAAAAAGTTTAGTTTGACAGCATTTCAGCACTTCACATTATTCTTTCATAAGATAGACGTGCAAGTTATATTATGCTAAGAAAATATTCTTGGTAACAATATTAACGACAAAGTACGCAAGTTCACGTAACCTAAATATAAGAAACATTTTTATTTAGCCTACGTACGTGTTGATTCGGTCTTGAATATTGTGTCCCACTCATCTTAGGACCGGTTTACCCAAGTGAAAATTTATGCAGCACCACCCAGCATATTGCCTACGGTATCCTTTTTCTTTCATGTATCTAGAGTAAGTGTATTGGATATAGTTTATATTACTTACATAGTTATATTCGTGTTCTACTGAGAAATAGCCCTATTTAACTTCTCATCTCTAGTGTATTGGATTCAATATGCGTGAAATTAATGTAAGTTTTCGAAGTAGCACAGACAGTTTGAGGTTACGACTGCTGTAAAATATAGGTAGACTGTGAGTAAGGTTCTGAGACAAACGTTCTTGTTTTATAGCTACAGTTATATACAAAGCCAACACTATTTTCGTCTATTAATATTGGCTGTCATGGTACAAACAACTCAGTCAACGCTCCCTTTTGTTTGTTGTGATTACAGCGTGATTGGCAGCGAAACAATTCCCTGAGAAATTCGTAAGACCGCACCGCTCGGTTGCCTCTGTAATATTATAACACCCTCTACAACGCAATATAAACACTGTTTTGTTTACTGAGAATATTAGACGACATTAACATTTTCGATAATTCCTTGTCACCTCAATAACAATGAAAAATGTTCATGAAACGCTAAGAGAAGGTCATTGATATATCCCAGTTTCCGTTGGCGCCTAGTCTGTATATTAGGGTCGCGCTCATTCCTGTTATGAAATATGTCTTTGTTTCTTTAAAAATATTAGGTGCTTATGAAGTGGCTACGTGTATTTGTCTATCTTGAGGTATAAAGATGAGTTACCGCATTACCTAGTGTTTTTGAGAAAATCTTTTCCATTTGTAAGTACAAGTAAGAAAAAGTATTCGAATGCCTGTGTTTTTATTCTGAGACATACAAATATTTTATTTATTTTACCTAAATCTTGTTCTGAATGGGTACGTGACTTTAATCTTTATTCAAAGCGCAAAGATCTATCTCCATTCTCAATGGTAAAATAATTCAGTCTCTCTCTGAGTATTCATACGGCCAAACGTTTTAGAAATAAAGAAAAACGAAAATGTTCTTACAATGTGAAGACGATAGGCAGTAATAGATCAATCGAGCAGTCCTTTCATGTCATGTAATCCAATGAGTCCGTCTGTAATATTGATTACCCGGTATCGTTAATTGATTATCCGCATCGAAAAGATGGACGTTTTCGGACAGCCATATATAACGGACGAAGTAGAGCGCGTCTGAAGGGATATAAGGGTTGGCGAACTGTGCAACCTACTTGCGTGTCTGCGTATTTAGATGATGTAAAGCCGGGCTTACACTGTCTTCGCGGGCTAGTCATATTCAATCGTCCATGGACGTAACCTCTTCCTATCGACTTAATGCCGGGTAAGTTGTAGTTTTATGGGTCTATAAGCATGACATAGTCGTAATAAGCTTAAACTCATACATGTGTACATTTAAATTTCTATTTAGGTAATCCAGTTAATTGATAGACAAAAGACACTCCCTTATATTTTAAAAAGCACTATTGATGAAAGCACTTCAATAAAACAGATCCTGTTGTTTTGACAAAACAAACAGCTAAAATAAGATCCTAATTAGCAAGCTATTTTTGTCACAACACAAACACACGAATTAGCAAACTAATTACGCAGTGTCGTATACTACAGTGCAATATGAAGAATAATATATTCGTGAAAATTGTTCTTGCGTTGTTCCGTAGTAAAAATAATGATGCGTGTCTTCAGGTTTCCGTGGGTGAAAGGGATCTCTGTATCAATAGATACGTTGTTTATGCCGTTACGCTTCGCAGATATTAATGGCATAACTCATCAATATATTCTTTATATCTCTTACAGTGAATTATTCTGAAAAAATCGGCGTAATCTTAGTGAGAATATGTGTTTTGTACAATAAGTACCAAACAACTTGTCTCTAGTGCCCGTCTAATCTTTTGATTGACATAATTCCGTGGTAAACCAGACACTAGAAAACTTTTATCTTGGGTATGTTTGTGAATTATTGATGTTAGGTTTATGATTTGGGTTTACATATTAACAATGTTCACGTGTCATTTTTGCCGTGACTCTGGTTTCACGGTGACGACCCAATACATAAATATATTAGGTGAGAAGTGTAGTAGAAATTTACTTTTATTATAATGCAAAATAATTAAAAATATATGGTAGACTTGTACAGTTTTTTTTGAGGGTGGAAAATCATCCAATGATTTCTCCCGCCTTGGGCGAAGCGAGAGAGAGTCAGACTCTTACTGATTAAAAACCACCCCGTTCCTACTCCTGCTTTCCGAGCCGGAGCCCCGGTAAACACGCTAGCAGCTCCGGATAGTTCTGTACAGTGTACACGTGTTCTAAGGCACAATATATCTATTACTGAAGCTCGGAGGTGATATTAACCTCTTTAATGCATTACGAAGTTCCGCGGAAAGCATAAGCAAGTAGGCAACTGAGTTTAAGTCCTCAAGTTCTCAATATTACGTTACTCAGAAATGCAACTAAGTGTAGCCTATGTTCCCGTACTAACTCAAACTAGGATATGAGAACGATTTAACTTTGCAAGTTAAATATTGCAGTTAGTGGAATTGGATCTAGGTATCCGCTTTCCTATAATTAGTTTGAAATGTATGAATGCAAATCGCGATTTTCATCATGATATTTGACGATTAACCCGATTGTGCCTCTGGGTACACCTTCAGGGATAACAAGGCGTTATCTTAACTAAAAATCACGGTTTATCGAAGTATTATTAATGGAGAAAAGCTAGAGCTTTATTAGTAGACTAAAACTTTAAAACTAGTAGACTAGTTTCGAGTCACAGAGGGACTTTTCATCATAAGCAGCGTGCGCGACGTCGTTGACTGTGACTAGAAACTAGTCGAGCTTTTCTCCATACTTGTGTAAACCATGATTTTTCGTTAATTTAGTACCGTATGTCTCACGATAGTTATTATAAAAACAAGGCGTTACATTATGTATGTAGCTATATTTTCCAAGTAAATAGATGAAAGTTAACAGGTACATAATAAAACGTGGAACATAGGGTATTTCTTTTGGAAGTATCCTTAGAAATGTATTCGAATTTTTAGGGCAACCATAGAAATGAGGTTGAAGAAAAACAAAACCTGAAATCCTATATTTTGTTTACAAAATATGATGGAATTAAAGCCGTACGTAATCGGAGCTTGACGTATTGTGAAACAGCGAAACATTAAATCAGGGAAACTTAAAATGGGCTAAAAAAACGGGACGCCCACTTATCACGACGAAATAGGTCGAATGTCCTAATTGAATATTGTTAGTCAGTTTTGTATTATTTCGGATAAATTACGAGAGGGGGACCTTTTGGTTTTTTATTAAATAAAAGCATTCATTTCTTTATTAAAAAAGTTCTGTGTATTTTTGGGACATTTGCGTTGGTTTCTGGTACACATCGTATACTCGTTGAGTATTGTTACCGAAACCTTTGTTCCTATTTAACAGCAGTTTACTTAAGACGTAAAATCTTGATGAAAGCGAATTTGTTCGTAATTATGAATACACAAAACATTTTAACATTATGTCGGTTTTATGTTGAACTTACTTTGATATTGTTTTGTTAAGTACTTATTATGCGAAGAAAGCTTAGTTGCTTAAAGTTTCTGATTTTACATTGATAACAATCTCTTTGCTTCGTTGCTTTTTGGGTTACTAGCGCTTACTTAGCAAAAATAAGTAATATGTATAGAATTAAGATACTAAAAAGTTTACCCAAACATTAATTTGGACCAAAACCACCATAGATAAGATGGAGATAAAATTCAAAGCTTTCCAAAGGGACAGTTATACATTTTGGTGCTTAGTAAACAATTTGGGGACAACGTGGCTGGGCTTGGAATACAAACTAGGTCGGATTAGGGTTTATTGATACATCTCGCGCTATATACTTGACATGTGAATGTGAAGGGTCTGTGATATCCATAAATATAACAGCTTCGAACGAAGGGTCCAGATGAACTTTGATTTATTTTTCGCGGTCCACTTTCACGGATTGGATTACGTTATTTTTTTTCTTCTTCTTGTCTGTTTCGTGGAAAAAGGATATGGGCAGTGCAGATATCATAGATACGGTTTTTCTTATTGTGTACTGGAGTGGCGTCCAATGTGTTTATGTTTGTTGAAACAGAAAGTAAATGTTTTAGGCTACTCAACTTTTTTCTTATAGAATAAGCTAGTAAAAGACGGTGATCCGTCTGCTGCTCCGCACCTGATGGTAAACAATTGCCGCCGCCCACGCCACTTGAAACACCAGAGGCGTTACAAATGCGTTGCCGACCTTTTCGGGATTAGGAATTTAAGGGTTGTTGGGGAATCGGGGATTGGGAAGGGGGGTAATTGGGCCTCCTGTAACCTTACTCACAAAACACAACGCAAGCGTTGTTTTATGTCGGTTTTCAGTGAGGCCGTGGTATAACTCTGGTCGAGCCGGCAAGGAAGAGCCATGCTTCGGCACGAATGGGTTCAACATTATGTTGTTGTGATGACTTATTAGATTTCTAAAATCTGTAAATTTAAGAAACTCTACAGTAGTATTTATCAAAGACAATATTAAACTATTACTTATTAAAAACAAAACAGACCAGCAATAACACTAAAGATCCTAAGTACCTACTTAAGAAAGCGAGAAAATCCAAATTTTCTTTAAAATTCCTCTTAAGCAAAGCATCTTTCATGCGCTAAGACCGTTGACAATAAGCCACGTTGGAAAGGACGACAATAGAAGAATAAGTCAAAATATTTCGTGCATTGTCTGCTTTCTTTTGAAAACACCAACAATGCAATGATACACACAAATATATTGCGCTTTCAAGAATTTTATGGCACTTAAAAATGGCTTTTATGGCTTAGAAATGAAAGTGCATGTCTGGTTGTATTGATATTTATATTCAGAGACGTCTATGATAGATGTAATAGTCTTATAGGTAAAAATGAATTGATATTTGTTAGTCTCGCTAAAACTCAAAAACGGCTGGATCGATATGGCTAATTGTATACTTTGGAACCAGCACCTAGTTTCACTGATGGACAGACTGAGACTATTATTTATTTCTTTCTTTGTTGACGTTCCAAAAGCACCCAAATATATGGTTTAATTGGAATAAATGATTTGACTTTGACTTTGAATTTCGGTCTTGAATTATTTGTGGAAGTCCAGGGAAGGTTTAAAAGGTGAGAACAAAATTATTGAGGCGATACAAAGTTTGCCGGGTCAGCTGGTAAGTAAATAAATATGTTTGGTTGTTATTGAAATTATTATAATTAGCAACAATTTCCTTTGTGCATCAATGGTAAGCTGAATCACGTCGTTGTACTTAGTGATTACAGACGAGATTACTTCGTCGAGGGCGACGATATTTTTCTTTACATTTAGATTTACTTTCTGATATTGTAAAATATACGAAGTTTATTTAGTAATAGAATACTGTGTGTAACATAACTAAAGGTTTCACGCGGCTAATGGATAGGACCCGAAACGTAAACCTACTCAGATGTGTCATTTGCCTTCAAGAAAAGGTATTCTAAAAACCACACAGTTCAGTAAATATTTAAAAACAGTCGTTGGCACTAAATGGTTCGTTGGAAGAATTTGATTATTTCAGAAATTACAATTTAGTCTAAGAAAATAAAATATATTTAAACACAAACCCAGAGACTGTTTTGTATCAATACGATCCAGTAAAAGAAATATAAGTACGGTATTTATTTATTTGAAGTATTAAGTTTATTCGGAAATCTAGTTTTTTTTAAGGCGGTAAAATCATCTAATGTCTTCTTCCGCCTTGTGTCAGACTCTTACTAACTAAAAAACACGCCGTCCCTATTCCTGCTTTTCGAGCCGGAGCCCCGGTAACCCGCTACAATTCTCAGCTCTGGGATTCAGCAAGCTATGTTAACATATTCTTACAATATTTATTAAATAGAGGCGCTACAAAGTTCACCGAGACAGCTACTAGTCAAATAAGATACTTGAAAAGAACTATTCTGTGCTTCAGCTCTTTACCTTATTTTAACCTGGCACCAGGAATAGCTCGAACTAGGTCAATAAAGCCTTCGGTAGCTTACTTACAAACCGTCACGTCTTGGCCACGTGTCTTCCGACCTGTGACTAGGTTTAATGACATCACTGCACTTCACGTAGAAGTAAAAAGCTTTATACTTATAGTGCACTCAAAAATAAACCCTAAACTTATAGTTTCTAAGTAACAAAATAGAACACGACCCCATTATTATATATTTTTATAGGCAACTTGAAAATATGATGGGATAAAAAGAGATTGTTGGCGCGATAAAAGTATATAAAGACTGCCTTGAAACAGGTTTGGAGTAGTTTTTTTCTAAACATATTATTATAGTCATATTTTCAATGTTATTTTGTTGGAGGATGGACTCTTATTACTTGAGACTGTTTTAAGAACGTTTAGTAACTGTTTGAAAAATAGAGGTTTTTTTTGCTTCAGGGTATAAAAACATAGAATGGACGTTTCTTGCTCGTTTTTCTCCATTCGAAGCTACACTTTGAACGAGCATCTAGCTTCACTGACGACTGAGAGACTATTATCGATTTCTTTATTTGTATCAAAACTATTGTTTATTGTTTTATTATGTGCTAAATGCTTTAAATTTGACTTTACTTAGTTAATTTCACGAGACTTTCCAATGGAAGAATTATATAAAGTTGTTACGTACGAGTACTAAACGAAGTTTCTTTCTTTCAATAAAATTGTAAAGTACTTGAATGAAGAAAAACCTTATTTGTATGAAAATACCATGAATATTAATGTAGAAGTTTTTTCTTTTGCTTTCCGTCATCAATAACAATTCCTAACATAAGATCAGTGGAGGTCTCTATAGGACTTCAAACGGAATATATTTATGCGTCGTACGCATGGATGGACTTGAATGTGAGTGAACACAAGGCCCGCGAACTCTTCGACATAAACCGTAAAAAATCGTTGGAATATTATGTCAAAGGAAGACTTTGGCATTGTTGAACACTTAGCAGTTCCATAAAAGAAGTTTTGCCAAAAACACTGTAATATAGGTATATATAATATTACATGACTGCCTCGTTGGCCGAGTGGTTGCAAGTACTACTGGGCCTTTTTAGGTATTTTGAAAATTTCTCAGTTGTACCACGGAGCCTGTAAATGTGCCCGGTATATTCGTATAAGAGCTGGCAACGTTTTTGAGAGAGCATTTCAAGAAGGCCAGTTTTTAGATATAGTATGTCTCTCACTCTCCCAGACATCATACGGGCTATCTGGCACCTGGTAGTGGTTGCGTTCACCAGTGCGCATCGCATTTGTACAGGTAACATTTCAACTTTTCAAACCATTTTCATTATATTTCCGAAACTGTTGGGCTAACATAGTTGAAACTTTGTAGGTTGATGTGTTTCGGCAATTGCTATTCGAATTTTGAATAAAAATTAATAAATTTAATAATTTAAGGGGGCCACTCCATACATGGAACTGAATCACAAAAATATTTTTTTTAGTGTCTATGGATAGATCTTTAAAAAATATGTTAAGGTTCCTAAAGCCGTTTATCGCCAAAATCAATCGTTTGAAAGTTAGACGCTTCCAAAGTGGAAAAATGAGTGTCCTCCCCCCTCTAACTTTTAAAATAAGAGAGTGAGAAAACTAAAAAAAATATATACTGTAGATTTCAATAGAAACTAACAACGAAAATTAGTTTGAACCAGATATTATTATTAGTTTTTAAGAAATAAAACATTTTCAAAAACCGCAAATATAACTTTGTCGTTCATACAAACACTATGTAAAACCAAGTTATTTTATAACTTTTATATTATGTCATCTACTTACTGTTACGGAACCCTTCACGAGCGAGTCCGACTCGCACTTGGCCGGTTTTCTTACTTAAATAACATTATACAAAAATTTCAGCCATACTAAAGTAATTCATAAAAAAAAAAACAGAATTGGCGCTTGGCATAGCTTAAACAACAATAAAAATGCCTGGCAATAATAGATTCATGCTACTATAAGTTCAATAAAAATAATAATAATAAAAAATAACTTCTTAAATGGTTTGAAAAGTTGAAATGTTACCTGTACAAATGCGATGCGCACTGGTGAACGCAACCACTACCAGGTGCCAGATAGCCCGTATGATGTCTGGGAGAGTGAGAGACATACTATATCTAAAAACTGGCCTTCTTGAAATTGTTGTTTTTTCGACGTTGCTAGCTCTCGTACCATATGGCAATAGGCTCCCAGACAGACTTACATGGGACTTACAACATAAATTGTGAAAAGTGGGTGTACACAGTGGCATTACGTGCCATAATGTGCACCTCTGCCTACCCCTTCGGGGATTAAAGGCGTAACGATATGTATGTATGTATATGTATTACATACACTTGTTTCTTAATAAGTATAAAGTCAACAGGAAAAATTGTCAACAATAACATGAAAAATAAGGTTCCAATACATAATCGGATTTTGGCAGAGCGCCCGTTTTATCGTCTTTAAAGGAGAATATGGATGAAAAAACAAAGATAAACATACGCTTTTATTTCGTATTGAATTAGGTATCATGTGGCGGAAACTCGTATCGTTTCCGTACGTACGCTGCATTTATTTGCTGCGTGCTTATTGAGCATTGAGTTAAAATTGTATACGTGCAGGAAGACAGTTATAAAACGCGTTTAATGCATTTCTTTCAAATACAGTTCTCATAAAAATAATATAGAGAAACAGTACGCTTATTTCTTCGAATCCGCAGTTATGCCTACAGATTCAGGGAAATAAGTAAATCAATTTTTGTCCGTTTTCTTATGTAATGGCTTTTGTTTTGGTTTCGTGAGCCTAGTGGCACTAGCAGCTATTTACTAATTAAAGAACAATTCAGTAATTGTACCTTGAATACCTGTTTGCAGAACAATAATTGAATACATAATTGAGGTCGCAAGTTTCAAACTTTGATAGTTTCTAAAATAACTACAATAAGGACGCCTTTCCAGGTTTTGACCATTTCTTAAGTTCTTTTTAGAGTTCATTAATTTTAAGACGTAATAGTAGATTATGTTGTAGATAAGTGATTAATTTAATTTTCTTTTTAGCTGCTTTTTATTACTTGGAAATTAATTGTAAAACTAAAAACAAAATTGTTAGAAGCACATAAATTATTGTCGAGACTGAATTGCTACCAATAATTCAGCGTAAACTTACTTAAATAATTCCCAAAGCTACCTAACTTAATAATTCAGATCAGACAGTTTAAGCGCTTAGGTACGTAGATAGGGACTTTTAAATGATTTAAAGTTAGAATCTATTCAGGAATTTACACTAAGGTATTGATTCGGAAAGCGTTTGGACTTGATTGAAGGGTGATAAGGGTGCTTACAGAGCTGAGTCGTGACCCTAATTGGTGGCGGCTCCGAGTCACCCACTATTGTCGGATTCCGACTTGGCAGGAGATTGATGACGCTAAACTTCGTAGTTAGATCTGTTTTTAGGCAAGGAATCCCTCTGTCCGTTCGAATTGTTTGAAGAAGAAATGGGTCCAATTGTTTTCAACGGCTAACCTTTCGAAGATAGATTTTCTGCTAAATGTTGGCCCCAGTTGCCCCTGTTCCAACGTTGGCAGAAAGTTTATTCGGAACATATTTTTTCGCGTAATAGATTTTTATTTACCCCAAACATTATTCAGATTTATAATAGCCTTATTACAAGAAGCCGCGTAACTTATCAAATAATATCCAAAAAAGCCGTTTTATTACAGTCTCAGCGGTTATTATTTCTTAGCTTACGGAAAGTCATAAATACAACGATATCCACGCTCGGTTGCTTCGAAACACAATTTATTAAGCGGCACAAAGAGACTTGTGAATCTATGAGACTTATCTGGCCAGTTCTGTGGAGGTTGACAACGAATAAGCCACTAAACGCCCTCCTGGGGCTTGCAAACTTCGCTGATTTACTGTCCTTGTAGGGATAAAGTTCAACTTAGAAAATTGTTCCAAATTATTTGTTTAGTTGTCATATTTAGTTAGAGACAATGTTCCAATGTTAATATTCGTTTAACGAGTGTTTAAATGGTTGCTCTTATTATGATAGTTTTCAGTTGACCACCGACCCCTGTTTATCTATCCACACGTGCAGTTAGAAATATAATTAAACCTCGCATTAGTTTGTTCGTTATCTTTATTACCTTCATATTCCAGGGAATAAATATACTCACAGACTTTTATATTCTCACTAATGAATTTTTACGTGCACAGCAATCGTAAGAGTAATGAAAGACAAATATTATTGGTAGTCTTTCTTCTCGAATGGAGTTGTTTATCTTGTCATGTTATTAGATCAATACGAGGCTATAAGCCGCAGCGGAAATATTTATACGACTTCTTTTACAGGTTGGCGTATCAAAGGAATAATACACCTTACGAACTTACTTTTAAGGAAATAGCTTGCTAATGATGTAAATATCTAACATTTATCGATTTCACCAAGTAAATATATGTATATTGTATTTGGGATTTTTTTAAAAGCAGCTAAGTGTTTAGGTTGATTGCGCCTGGGCGAGGCGAGAGGGAGTGTCAGAGTCTCACTGACTAAAAACCACCCCGTTCCTTCTCTTGCTTTTCGAGGCGGAGTCCCGGTAAACCCGCTAGATAGTCCGCAGCTCCGGCAGTGACTACTCTGCGTCGGTACACCCGCTCCTTAACGAACCGTATGTAATCCAATGGATACAATTGATTTCGAAACAAATAGCATGATCGTCAACAGTGGTCGGGTCAGAAATATTTAATTCGAATGAATACCCACATTTATTACTGGGAAATTTGATCTTGGGACCTTTACGTGAGTTGAAACCGAGATACGGGTTCGGTTTCGTATAGCTATTGAGTTTGTACGAGAAATTGATGGGGTTTCACGGCCTCATTACAGACAAAGAGTATTATTTTATTCTCTCTCAACTTTCACATCGAGTGTGGTTGAAAATGAGGTCGTAGTTTCCTTTTTCTTTATTTCGTCTAAGATTTATGACAGCTCGAGTCGTGTCAGCGATTCGATTTAGTATTTTTCGTGATGGATTTAATTTTACTCAGTCCTTTGTGCTTTAGTTCTAGACCTATGAAATAGGTTGCCAGTGAAATATCAAATACATTGTTGCCGATGATATTTCCAGTTTTCTAATTTCCTGGTGTCAGTTTCGACTGTCGGTGACGTTCTTCTATTTGAGGTTTGTATTATGTCGAAGTAATGAGAACTCCCACAGGTAGCTTTCATTGTTTGCTTTTGATGGGCATGTCATGTTAGAGTTTTTCCACTTTTTGTTAGATTTAGGTACTGACAACGTAATGACTTTGTTTGTCGTGTACGTGACTGTTGGTAATATAGTATCAGGAATTCATTTCCTGAACCATGATTAATTTATGTTTTTGACAATTTACGTTCTTTCTTTAGTAGCATTGTGGCTGGATTTGAATTAAAAATGTTATGCCCTCTTAGTTTTGGGCGAGTAAGTTTTACAGCAAGTACTACTAATAAAGATGGATATTAATCTGTTCAAATTGAAATCGAACTATAGTTATCCTAAAATTAAGTCTAATATTGATTGATGGATGTATCAGATCAGCTTACCATGTACCTTGGGAGGTCCTACCCTAAAGTTAGCATAATGTAAGCTATGTAAGCCTTTCAGAACATTGCTAAGTTGTAAGACCTTCGCATTACCCTCATGTGAATGCAAAACTACCTGAAGAAGTTTTAGCACATCTTCGTGTAGGCTTTGTTTTGTTATGCAAAGTGGTGTAATGTATATCTTCTGTATAATGTTCTAAGGCACTAAACTGTTTTAAAGTAACGTTAACAACAACAACAACAAATATCTGTTAGTTATATCATCTACAAGTATATTAGTCATCAACGTCACACCTTTTATCCACGCAGGGGTAGGCAGAGTGCGCATTACGGTATGTAATGTTGCTATACAATGTACACCCACTTTTCACCATTAGTGTTATAAGTCCCATGTAATAGAGGGTGAGCCTATTGCCATATACTAGGCACAATTCCAGACTCCGTGTTACTACTGAGAAATTTTCGAAAATCGGAAAAAGGCCTAGTAATACTTTAATACCCGAGAATTACAGTCGCACTTGCTACTACTCGACCAACGAGGCAGTCTAGCAACAAATATATGTCTGTTATATGATCTATCAACAAAAGTTGTTAAGTGATCTATTTAGAACGTCGAAACTACTTCTTTCATACATCTTTTAGATAGTAATGCTTACAAGTATATTTTAGTCTAGCAAGTTTATTAGGTCGCAGATGAGAAATAATCAACGTAATACAGTATGAAATAAATATTTGCGAAATTCGTTGATACGTATGAAACTTTAGGTACGAGTATATAGCCGAGGCGCCGCTGAAGAGTTCTTGCTAAAGATATGATAAAGAAAGTTTAACCCGTGGAACTTTTTTAATTTCGACGAACTTGTTGAGTGGCCCATGTAATTACAGTGAAACTTCGGGATCTATTTCCATGTATTTTTCTGTTAAACTTGTATTTTTCTGTTAAACTTGTTTTTTTTTATTATTTTCAGTCCATTCATTAAAGATTTTCAGAGTGACAAGGAAAAGGAAGAGGTACAAGATTTGTTTTTTATAATGCGGACTCAGAAAACTGGAGTTTTACTCGACCAACTACTGCTTTCAACCGAGACGAGCACAATATTTAGATTTAAGTAGAAAGATAGTAAGTATTTTACAGCACCAATGCTTTATAAATAAACTAGACACATCTTAAGAATCGACGCCGATCCATTTACAATGAAAATCTAAAAGAAAATAAACACAAAAAGCAAGCAAGATGATAAATGTTCTTGCCTTCTCTGCTTGAGAAGAGGTCTTTGCCCCACAATGGAACAATTACAGACATATTTCTTTGTCATGTTTGTACGATACGGGATCTTCTCATCAATCATTTTGGAAGAAAAGTAATCAAAGATTAATATAATATTTCCTGCTCCTGATTGCTTCAGCATATATTACGAGTTTCTGGCCTACATTGATGTATGGAGCCACGTATCAGATGAAGCCCTGTAATTATAACATCTAGGTGATACGTTCCACTCGTGTCGATTTTAGGGATACGTGATATTAAGTGGAAATTATATTCAATATCAGATTTCCTTTTAGCGTTTTTCAATATGAACTTGTGATTTAGTAGATACGAGTAGGTAGTAGATACGTGATAAGGTATTATTTGATAAATTTTATTGTTGTATCTCTTTTTCAGATTTCCAGGTTTTAGATATTTCTTATTACATTATCACAGTGTTTAGTTACATAGAGAAATTCCCATTGCACTAATCATTGTCACCTTACTCAAGGCCAACGGGCAAATTCAAGATTGTTATAAATGTTTTTCTTCATCGTATGTAAACGATGTTTAACTGCCGCACAAAACATTAACGATTACTTAAACTATTTTTTAGTAACGATATTGTCGAAAACAATTAAGTGTGTTAAGTAACCATTAAATGACTCTGAGAAGAAATAAATTTTGAAAGTAACTAAGTATCTTCTGGTAAGTCATATCGTTGCTTAGGTATGATCAGGTATCGAACTCTAATCTCCGGGCCACAGAACCCTTTTTACACAAATAAATCCGTGCTTAACTGTTTGTCCATAACAATCTGGTTAATTGGCGGGTTCTCGGTGCGGATTCTGCAAAGTATTAATGATTGCAGTTATTTATTGTAATTGGAGAATCGTGTTGCCAACATACCCAATCAGTGGTATATGGTATTACTGAGTTCATTAGTATTCGAAGGTATTCATTTGTAATTTGTTTCTTTTGGTGTGTTCTACTATGTACTGTATGAAAGTTATTCACATATAATAAAAAAATATATTATTATGGACTGACTGCTCATCCCCTATTACATGGGACTTTTAAAACAAATGATGAAAAGTGGGTGTACATTGCATTGTATAGCCGCATTACGTGCCGTAATGTGCACCTTTGCGTACCCCTTCGGGGATAAAAGTCGTGATGCCCTTCAAGGATACAAAATATACATATATACATATAATTGACTGTCTCGGTACGAATCTGAATTACAGGCTTTACGAGATAATATGGTTTTCGGCTGACACCTCTATGTTATGGTTCTAGAATTACTTTACAAATTGATGAAGAAGGAGAGATGGATGAGAATGAGGTATAGGTACCTACATAATGTAATTATGTTCAATGCCTACAGGATTGGTTTGACCCTTTGTAAAATCTTTAAGATTACACATCATACATCAACAGCTTATAAATTGGCCACTGCTGACCAAAGGCCTTTACTTACTCACACGGATAAGGTTTGAGGATTAATCACCACGCTTGCCCATGCCCAAGTTTTCTCACGATGATTTCCTTCACCGTTTGTCAGTGGTGTTAAAATAATCTTAAAAAGTACATATAACTCGGAAAATGTCACATTAGTACTTGCCGTTAGTAGCTTTCGAAACCGCACCCTCATGCATTACGAGCGGACGTCTTAAACCTCCGGCCTACCACGACATAAACTTTAAGATTACAATTATTTTATTGGAATAAAACTACGTTCCCATATTGCCCATTTCTCTAGAACTCTGAAAATAATTGCTACTTCATTCGTTAATCGGCCGTTTCTTTTGAACTGGTCGCCAAAAGAAATAAAATTTATTATTCTTTTCTTTCTAATCGTTCCCTAAGCGCTGCGGATCTCAGCCCATTCATTCAATGTTCTAAAAAATCTGCGCAAAGAATTTGTCTTTGGTTTACCAGAGAAAAAAGGTAGCTAAGTATTCCACAGATAAAAAAGTAGGTAAAATGAAAATATCTTCTGCATCTGGGAGAGCTAGAAAAAAACATGGAGTTTTGTTTTCCTTTTTTGAAAAGTAAACCAGTACAGATAAGGTTGTTTTGTAACATCCGAAGTTAGAAATGGGCTTCTCGGTTTATCTGATGAGACAGGGAAATCTTGGCAGTCGGATTAAACACTATTTGTTAAACCCGAATTTGGGAGCGTAGGACCTGAATCCCGGGTCTTATTAAATAGTTTGTGTACGTATAGTATTTCACTGTTTAGTAAAGGGATATAAAACGTAGCGTCGTTTGATTTAGAGGTTATTAATTCCGTCTTTTCATTTATAAGCCTTTTTTTAATGGGGGAAAATCACAGAATGACTTCTCCCGCCTTGGTCAAGTCGAGAGCAAGTATGACTAAAAACCACCCTGTTCCTACTCCTGCCCTTTGAGCCGGAGCCCCGCTAATCCCGCTAGGTAGTCTACAGAAGCTTAATATTTTGGGTACAGCAATATTAACGACATTCTCTGATGCATGAATTTTGATGATTCACGCCAGATGAACGACAATATATCTGAATCAGATCAATAAATATTTCGTGTAAATCAAAACTGAAATCATTCTCTCAAAATAATCGTATTAATTTCCACAAACAATTGAAATAATATGATATTACGTCATATTGTCCTCAACGAATTTAATGACATGTTACTGGGTACACAATGTTGGGTGAATGAAATTCTCATACAATAACCTGTCATGCGGTATATTAAGATAACAATACTTATGCGATGATGATATCTTTTCCTTGTTATTTTATCGTGTAATTAAGCTGTGCTGTGGTTTAGGACTTTGATAAATAGCCCCAGATCATAGCCAGCGTGGAAGAGTAAACGAATGGAGTCCGAAGCACGAGTCATATTATAAAAATGTTATTGAAATTATGTTTTGTAGTAATTTGAGCTTTACCAATTAGCAGATTGAGATGATTGACATAGTAAACTAGCTTTACAAACAATACCTTTTTAAAATTAAAAAGTTAGAGTTAAACGAACACTCGTTTGAATAAAGGTTGAATAAATTAGCACCGATGATATCCTTGGCAGCGTTCACAGTTACAGGACACGTTTTTCATCTAAATGTCGCTCCATTTACAGATTCTCTGTGCTCAGAACATTGAACTTCGCATGATAGACGGGATTACGGGCAGGGCACCCATACAATAGAACCCGTGCGTGATTCACCAAGATTACAACCTAATGTTATTTTTATTTCTCATATATCTTTTGAGCAGTATTTTATTATCGCGTATTGTGTTGAAAATGGATGCCGACTGTGGCAACTGTCCTTGTAATTTTAGGTTAAAGGAATTAAAGAAAAAGAGAAAATATGTTCGCCATGATTTATGAGTTAACGGTCAGATGAAAAGGTACTGAATGAAGTAAAAGATTGCTTGAAATAGTATTAAAAGAAGTGAAATGGATTCAGCGAATAGACCGTCTGAGGTTAGTAGCAATAAAAGTAGGCCGTGGTTCGACATTTCACTTTAATTCAAATTCAACTAAGTATTTTTTTATAAGAAAAGCAGTTAAAATATTTATTTCACTAACAACTGTCATTACACAATCTTATTTCTACAAATAAGTTTATTTAAGGCAACCATTATTATTGCATTAGGTATATGAAAGTCATTAAGTGTAATCTGTTAGAGACTTGTCAAGGACAGTTGTTCGCCAAATATATGTTCCCTTGAATCTATATAATTATGATTACGCCAGACCTTATTTTGTTGACAAGAATAATGTTCCTTCCCAATCTCTCCAATCCTCGATTCCACAACAACACTTTAATTACTAACCCTCAAAAGGCCGGCAACGCACTTGGAACGCCTCTGGTGTTTCGGGTGTCCACAGGCGGCGGCGATTGCTTACCATCTGGTGATCCGTCTGTTCGTTTACCGGGTTCATATAAAAAGGAAATTTCTAATAAAAAAGGTATAGTAGGAAATACATTAAGAGATGGCAAACGAATGTCTTTTTTGTGTTTTAAAAATACTCTTCGGAGACCTGTTGGTAGCGAATTTGTGTTCCTCAAACATTCGGAATTGCCAGAATTTGTTATTGTATTATCGGCTTAAGTAAGCTATTTTAGGACCTATAAGGAAATGGAAATTGTATTTGTACAAGGTGGTATTGTAATTTTATTCACCAGGTGGTGTTTTAGAAAAAATATAAATCACGTACGTACAATTACTGTCATTTTTTCATTACTGTTATTTTAATTTTTAGCTGTGATCGTCCCACTGCTGGGCAAAGGCCTCTCTGCCCACTTTCCACTCCTGTCTGTGTAAAGCTTTCTGCGGCCAATCCTTATCGTAGGTGTTAAGTTCGTCGCGCTATTCTGGGCCGGAAATTAGAGGTTCCTTTCCGTTATACCAAAACAATAATAAGTATAAATTTGCGAGTACAAAAATCATTCTAAAAATCAAAGTGTGGGAGAGCCATTCGGCACGGATGGGCCGACTCGACCGGTGTAATGCCACGGCCTCACAGTAAACCGACGTGAAACAACGCTTGCGTTGTGTTTCGTTGTGTGAGTGAGGTTACCGGAGGCCCAAAATTCCCCTCTTCCCAATCTATCCTCGATTCCCGAACAACAACCCTTATATTCCTAACACCCAAAAAGCAGGCAACGCACTTGTAACGCCTCTGTCCATGAGCGGCGGCGATTGCTTACCATCAGTTGATACGTCTGCTCGCATGCCGACGGCGTATTTCACAAAAAAAAATCTGTATAAAAATAAAAGCATTAAGTTTACACCATATGTATATAAAAGTTATTGTCATACATAATTTTATAGTTTACTTTGAAATAACAATACAAAGTAATGGTTATGTTGGTGATGATATTTCAATATAAGGGCGTGAAACCTTCCTTACTTTACGATAACCATAAAGCTGTGTTATATTTTTATCTACGGATTCTGAAAATCTGTTTCTTTTGACTTCTTTTTGCATCTTTTACAAACAAGAACTTGCACAATAAGTAGCATTACTTTCTACATGGTGAAATTACTTTCATTTACATTTTAAGTGTGGGAGAGCCATGCATCCCCAAAAGGCCGGCAACGCACTTGTAACGCCTTTGATGTTTCGGGTGTCCATGGGCGGCTGCGATTGCTTACCACCAGGTTATCCGTCTACCTGTTTACCGACTTATACCTAAAATTAATTTGATTTACATTTTAATCCTAACTTACTATTAAAGAGTGTGTTTGTTGTGCCATTCTCTTAAACAGTTAAGCGAAATTTAATGAACACGGTACGCTCATAGATCATCCATTGAACATTATCATCAATAGTAGATTTTGTAGACAAGAACAGACAAAAATTTCCAAAAAAAAATAGAAATACTCAAAAACTCGTTAACGTCTCAACATAAGAAAGGGTAGTATGGCAGTAATACGTACGTATCTGCGTAGGCGACGTGACTGGCTAAATACAACAGGAGATGTATCACGTATGTAGACGTGATCAATCACGCGGACAACAAGACCAGACGTGCTGTCGACACGCTGACTGCGACCGACGCTAGATAACGGATAATTTGAGAACTTCTGTGTCTTGGAGGAGGCTGGGAACTTTCCTTGTCCTATATATTGTATTAGAAATATATATTACGCCTATATATTGTATGAGTGGGACATTTTCACCAGGTATGTTATTAGTCCTGTAGTGTAGAACTTAAGGCTGTGCTCAATCGCGACTTTAGAATAAAATTACATAATAAAACTCAACATAAAACTATAACATAGGTGCTTTTTTACGGTGGGAAAATCATCCAATGACTTCTTTCGCCAGGGCGAGGCGAGAGGAAGTGTCAGACTCTTACTGACTAAAAACCACCCCGTTCCTACTCCTGCTTGTTGAGCCGGAGCCCCGGTAACCCGCTAGGTAGTCCGTAGCTCCGGATAATATAGGTGCTACCATTATAATCCGGGCCTAAAAAGTCTATTCCCACAAACAAATTTATGTGCTTTGGCCTTTTTAGCCGACTGCAACATCATATAGGTTACTATCAACTGATTGAAAGACAAGAATTCTTTACTTAGAAAATCTTTATATCAGAAAAGTCTTGTTATCTCCGTGTATGCATACTGTATTGTACTTACAGCTCCATATATTTACTATATAACACAAGTACATATAAATAACCGGGTTCCAGTATTTCCTTTCCCGCAGTTGACCCCATCATTTACGCGTTGTGAACTTGCCCTGTTTTTCTTTGACTACGAATTAGCATGTAAATTGCTGAGTACCGTGTTTTTATACAACTTGAAAAGATTTTTCGGGTATACCAAGTGTTTGTACATAAAAAAGCCATCTCAGAGAGATTTCTGGTAAATTCTATGTACTGTTATGAAGATATTCAGATACTTTGTTCTGGTTTCAAAATGTTTTATACTTAAATAAAGTCCATTCTTAATAAACAACAACAAACAACAGCGTCGATACTAAATCTCTGTTTAGTTTAGAGTAGTTTCGCAAATGCTTATTTGCACACAAACACAACCCACTTTTCTTGAGTTAAGTTTGCCTCCTATTTTTTTAGACTCATTTTCATTTTCAAAATAGAACCACGAATCAAGCTGTACAAGTTAGACATAAAATTTCTTGTCAGTCAACATTGACTTAACTTTTGAACATGAACACTGAACTTTCTTACTGGAATTGTTTTTCAAAGAAAATTTCACATTGAATCACCTAATTGGAAGAATAAATTAATCGTGAACATGAAAATAAAGTCGACAGGGACCATTTTCTTTCAGGGAACGCTTGTTAATATGTACATAGCCTTAAGAACTAAGCTTTACTTTTCACGGCAAATATTTGACCGAAAATGTTTTATATTCATTCCATTTCTTTCCGCGACATTGAAATTAAAATGAACAGGAGTTCGGTACAAATAAACTTAGTCCGGAATTATTTTTTTGAAAGCAAACTGTATAATTTCGAGATAAATTGTTATTGTTCAAGTCAACTTTTTATACAATCTACCAGTTCTGAATGAGAATCAAAGTAAGTTGCTTCATAATTTGAGTGAGCGAAGTATTCGCACCATTCACCAATTTCTTTTGTACGAACACAGTTTTTATATTGTTTTCCCTATAGTATTCCTAGGTATATTACTATATATTACTACGTAGGTACATAGTACAGGGTGAAAAATGTTCTAAGGTACAAGTTCATAAAGGTTGGAGCTTTATCTTGGGGACTTTGGGTGGGAACACATTTGCATTGATTTTGTGAACAGCCGCGGGCAAGTTGTCACTTAACATTGTTAGGTTCGGCCTTGCATGTTTGTCATCCAATGATATAATGTAATGTGTGATGAATTTTCCTTAAGGGTATGTAGGCGTTTATTTATTTACACCTACTCTTCTTAAAGAAAACGTGTGATAGACAAGTGATAAACGACGTTCAATAAAAATTGCGTATTTTTGCTTAACTTATATATCAAAAGCAGCAGAATTTTAGCTGTCGCACTATCGCCTGATACACTATAAGGCAGAAACTTTTTAAAAGTATTTTCATAAAACAAAAAGAAGTAAGTTTTTTCAGTGAAACCTTTTTGTTTTAATATCGGAAGCATGTTTCGGTTCACTCGCTCCACTTGTTACTTAATCGTTTCCGAAAAGGTCAGGAATTCTAAGAATTACGCTTATTGATAACGTAAAATTGGTTATAGCTACTTAATAAATAAATAAGCTTTGAAGTAAGAGCAAATTGGTGCTTCATTAAAAGGCTCGATATGAAGGTAGAGGTATATAGGAAAATTGTTGAAAATATTTTACATAATACGTAATATTTATGAGTAGGTACTATGGACACAATTTATGGACTTAATAAAACGCAAACTGGAAAGATATAAATTTAATCATAGTCTCAGTTTAATTAAAATAATCAGAATTCTGAATAGATATTGTTTTCGTGGGTAATTTAAATTTATTCAATTGCTTCTGCTTGATTAAACGATTTAAATATTGGGGAGAGGATGGCACAAATTAGAAAGAAAATATCTGATTCACTTAGAATAATTACTTTCCGCTCTAGAGCCGTCTTTTGCACGAGAAAGGGTTCAAACATATTTTTTATCCTTTTTAATAAAATCTGTACTATCGTTTGAGATAACACAGACAATAACAGATTGCAAACAAATTGCGCGATGTTAAACATTGTTCAGATTTTCGTTTTCATTTTAAATATTTAAGTTACGCGAACAATTTTTTGCTAAGTTCTTATTTCATTCTAAACCAAAGTGACTGAATCATGTTGAAATAATTTACGAGAGTACATTACATTTGAGATTATAGTGCTATTTACAGAAGATAAGCCACAGTAACGGTCAAGGTAACACGAAACCAGTGGAAATATCGTCGCCCAAAATTTGTGCTAGCAACACAATATTTCACGAACGATAAAATCTCACAGGATTCCAAATTAATAGAGCAATTTACAAATCGTTCGGGGAGATGGCATCAGATGGGGTGTTATTTTGGGGCCCCGGGGACTAAGCGGTCCTGTCGGGCCCAAGGCGGGGTAATATTTGTCATGGACTGTTTGCCGGGTACCTTAGTCGTGATATTAAATCGGTTGTTATTGTGGAACGAAGGGAAAAATACGTTGAGGTAGATAAAGTACCTCTTGTCTGTCACCGCTCTTATTACGGGCGGGAAAAGACTAGCCTGAGGTCATTGTACTTCTGTGGAGCATAGACACTACTTTGTACATTAGATGCTTTTCTTTAGGGAATTACCCTTGTCTACAATATTCTTGTGTTGACTCTAGTTGAGTCATAATGCTGTAAGTATTAAAGGGTCGTAGCCTTAATATTGTTAATAAGTAGGCCGTTTCTTATTATTTGTAGTTTAATATTCATGGCAAATTAAGTGATTAAACGTTCGGTTTTTAGTAGGCGCTAATCTGTGCTGTTTTTTGATTTATCAGCTCACTTCTTTAGTAGCAATTTACAGTTATTAATTAGGTAGGTATACCAGAATCGTTAAGTATTGGTTCTATTTTGTCATAGTATCTCCATATGATACACAATCACTCTGAACGATATGATGTCATTGGCTAAGGTCCTAGAGACATAATACATACTTTAGGTTTACTTTCTGTACTCTCTATGACAATTTTACTAATATTATAAATGTGAATGTTTGTGACTTTGTATGTATGTTTGTTACTCAATCACGTCAAAATAGCTGAAGGGATCGGGATGAAATTTGGAAAAAGTGTAAGCCATGGTCTGGAATAACACGTAGGACACTTTTTATCCCACGTTTTAGCGAAGCCGCGTGCAGAAGCTAGTCATTTATAAAACACATAAAATAATCATAAAGATTAATGTACCTCTGGGAGTTTCACTGAGGCGTTTCTTAGTATCCTCCCGTCGGAAGATTACCGTTCAATTAAGCAGGCGTCCATTACAAATCCCATTGTTGTAATAATGGTGATACAATGTCAACCCATGTAATCTAATTCCACTGAACGGTTATTGTTTGGGGAAATGTCCTGTCAATTAATTTCGTGTTAGATTTAGCTGACGTAATCGGCGGTGTGGTTTGATTTCCGACGTATCACCTTAATCATCAATTTACTAGGTATTGGTAGAGTTTTGTTCAAGAGTTATTATTGTATTAATTTTTTTCTGATGTTTCCTTCCTATAATATACTTCAGTAGTTTTCCAAACATTTTTATTAAATAAAATTCCGTTTCGAGGATGTTTTTTAAACTTTGCCTCACACTAGTATTTTTCCTGTGACGTGGGCGTGTCGTTTACAAACATGCAAGTTCACATTTGTGGATTATACAAAGAGTTGTTCCGCGTGTGAATCAAACCCGCGACACGTTGCGCGGCAGCCGGTTGCCCAGCCACGCGTCAAACATACAGTAATATTTATTTTGCTTTGCTCTCATCTCTAAGATATAAAAAATGTATTATGTCAATTCAGCGATAAAAGTATGCAAAACCAACATCTCATTCAGTATGATATTCTCCGACCTAATAAAAGAAATAGGACAAACCAAGATTCATATCATTCATTTCGAGAGGTTCTGTTTTGGCAAAACACATAACAATGATCTAATTCCATTCACGGACTGAATAATAAGTCTGTTTGTATAACCTGGCCTAGTAAGTTACAGTGACGTCATCATTTATAGCCCAATATCTTAGGCAACAGCTTGAGTTTAACCTACACAACTTCCTGAGTTCTGCATATTGATGCGAATTAACATAATGGCTATTCGTGACTATAACGCTCGCCATTCATGGAAATTTCATATAATTTTCTCTTAGATTTATATCGGAGGTGTGTCCCGGAAACTCATGTTTTTCGAGAATCACCGTACATAATAGGTGAGAAAATGTTATCGTGCCAAATAAATTGGTCGATTTATTTAAATCGTAGGCGCGTGTCCTCACATGCGGGGAACATGATTGAGGGCCGCATTACTCTGACTGATGTTTTCATTTATCGGGAATCCGTAAGGTGTGCACTTGCCCTTATTCTGACCGATATTAATGCGGCCCCATGTTTTTTCCGGTTACACTAAGGGCGAATTAAGCAAATCACGCCGTCTTTTATTTTCCGCCCAACTTTATTTCAGTTTTTCCCTGAGTTTCAGCTACGTTTTGGCATTGCTAATTACATTATTAAATTTCGTTAGTAGTTTGCAAGTACCTATAGATTTTTTCCTCTATTGGACGTGATTGACACAATAACTAATTAGCAAAGATGATAGTATCGCGTCATTTATTTAAATTAGGTCCTATATTGTGTGTCATATGTATTATAATCTTAAACAGGAATACCTAACATGTTTTTGTTAATTTAAGCGCATGATAATACAGCATTCTGTTTCGACTTCCAACACATTACTAATTACACGAACTAATTAGAACACTGCAACAATTGAACACTACATGTTACAGTTTACCTGTTATTAAACAATGGAAGCTGACATACGTTGCCATAACTGGATCATGTCCACATATGAGTAACAATGTACTACGATACAGGATAAATTAAGTTATGCCGATATCCGCGTCGGTCCTGTAACGAGTTTACTACTAGACCCAAATTAATATCGGATACGCAAGGCGTAGTCTTTGCACTTAACTTTAAATCCTGCTCCATTTTAATTTATTTTATGTAAGCGTACATCGAAATATATTATAACTCTGCATTTTAACGTAGAAACTATAATTTAAAAGGTAAAGTTTTGACGGGTACCTAAATGGTTTAAAGTTAGGCATCGTGACAATAAATTGCTACCAAATAATTGGTATTAGAACAAAACCAAAGACTCCTTTCCTTAATCTACTAAAAATGGTAATAAAAGAGTATTCAATGATCTAAACGAGGATTTGATATTGGTGGAAAATGTCGGGTTCCTGATTCCAATTCCATCATTTATCACTGGGCTGATGCGGAGGAGCAAAAAGTATGACGATTCATAAATGTCCGGCCATCAGTCATCGCAGTTACATTCTGTAGGAACCTACTTGTAAAGTTCACTGAACTACATCCAACCTTTATAAGTCCTTTCATTCATTTACGCAGGTTTTTACCTTCTGGGTCATAGAGCCAGGTTGTGTGGGTAGATCTAAGCCTTTTTAACATTAGTACAATGTGTCAACATTCCTGTGATTCACTCAAAAGGGTAGACGGTAGGTATTCATTTGTGTCAAACAATACTTTGCCTAATCCTATGTACTGGTTAGACCTGTTGTAAAACTTTGAATTTCCAACAAACTATGACAAACACAATTGAAAAATTCCAACTAGGTGGTCTGACATAGAATTTTACAAGCGTAAAATATGTATATAGGTAAATATGAGGAAAATACTATGCTTTCGAACTTTAACATTTGAGTGTATCAACAGTCACACACTGAAATATTGATGTCATCAAAAGGTACATAAAAAATGCGAAGAAATGTTTTTTCTGTACCAACCCAATTTGTGGTCCACGAAAGTATGTCCCTTGATTTTTCCTCATAGCGGTATGTTAGATGTGGGGTTTTTCTTTTTTTTAAATATCATCCATTTTATTATCATGTGTGTCAGACTCTTATTGACTAAAAACCACGCCGATTCCTGCTTTCGAGGCTGCTGCTATTCCTGCTTTTCGAGCTGGAGCCCCGGTAACCCGCTAGGTAGTCCGCAGTGGAGCTACGTTACAAATACCAGTATATTAATCTAGTCTAATGAAAGTTTCATTCAATAGATTGATAGTTATAAACAAATTCAATAAAAATATGATGTAAACATTAAGATAGATCTATTTCTTTATAGAGTAACGATCAGAATGAAGAAAATACACAAAATAAAAAGCTTTGTAATTATTCAGACTTGAATATTTTAATAAATAATTTGGTTCTACTACCACTGTACTAAATTAGACGGAATAAAATTCAGAAAATGCAAATTTTGTAATCATCTTTGCAATTAATATTGGCGTCTTTAATTTATGTTTTTGAATGAGATTAATTTAGTGAATAATGTTGAAAATTATTTTCACGGTAAAAGTAATTACCATTAATAATTCAATTTAGTTAATGTAAATAACATATTATTTAAATTGCGGTAACGTAACTAATTACTCTTGATAAATAAACAACGGATGAATATACTTACTAATAAAAACAAACCAATAGTATAATGTGCAAATAATTTACATAAATAATGTACATTTTAAATTTAATTAAATATGTGGAAAGCAAACTTATATACCCACTTGATGGAAAGTAGGAAGCTACTGAAATATGGTTCGTCTGTGGTTGATTTATCATCGACCGACGACGCCGCGCCTAAGCGTATTAAATTAAAACAAACAAACAAGTTAGGCACAAAAAGAACAATCTTTATAATGTATTCAGATTTGAAGTCTCAGTAGAATAAATCAAGATTCAGTGTAACCGCAGCTTGTAGAGAACACCCAAAATATTTACGATACATTTTAAAGGTGAGTGCGCACCAGCGGAGAATGAATAAAACATGCTATGTGCCTAGGGCAGTCCATTAGCGGCGTAACTCAATGCCTTACTAGTCAGGTCAATTTCGCCCTATTTCGGAATCCCTACGTAACGTAGTGTAGGAAAAAATCTATTTCGGTATTGGCAAATTAATCGACCCAGTTACGTGACGGCTTTCATCGTTAACGTTATTTTCCTTACGTGGATCAAGCTGAGCTTACGTTTTCCACATACGTTTTAACTGTTATTGCACGTTCCTATCGGTGTTAAAGAAGCATTGTCAATGGTTCGTTTTGTAGCCCTAATACTTTATTAGAGACAGTGAGTTATGTGAGGGATTCTTCTGTATTGAATTGATATATTCCTTGCTCATTTCATAGCAGTTAGGCACATAATATTGTTATTTTATACTGTAGAGATTGTAAAAGTGAATCCATTTGCTAATTAAGAGGAATTAGATAAAGTACTAACTCTCGCCTTTACTACATTCACAGTAAAACGATTTACTTTGTAAATAAAATATAATGCTGATATTTCATTCTCTTACTTTGTTGACAAATTAATTGCACACTTAAACGTCAGATACTGCTCATAACGAAATGTCGGCGCAGACGAGGGACTTTTGTCCAAAAGAGTTTGTTCGAATTAAAAAAATCTTTTTGTGTTAGATAGACAATTTATTTGGTTCTTAAAACATTACGCCACAATCACTAACAACCAAGCAGAGGGTGAATTTTACTGAGTTGTACATGAGTATAGTAGTTTTTTTAAGGGGGAAAAATCAACCACGACTTAAGAGAAATCATCCAATGACTTCTCCTGCCTTGAACGAGGCGAGAGGGAGTGTCAGACTCTTACTGACTAAAAACCACCCCGTAAACCCACTAGGTAGTCCGCAGTTCGAGTGCAGTACATAAGATAAAGTAGGTACTTTTAACTTTCGGTGAATCTTTTTTCCAATCCTAAACATTTTTTATCATCAGCAAACAAAATGTCGCTCATCTGTGGAGACTTGCTTCATACTTATCTGTGACTATAACTTTTGAACTTTAATATAAGGAAAGATGTTTCACTGCTACTAAGTGTCACAGCAAATTGGCCTTTATGACAGTGTCGCAAGTGGGTCGAGTGATTTATTTATTGATTGCTTGTAATTTACTTTGATTGCTATCACTTTGAAACGTTTTGCAGCAAAATATTGCTGGTAAATACCTATTTTGTTTTCTTGAAGGATTATGTATAATAGGTACTACTTGTTTCTTTTGAAAAAATGTGTTATCTGTGTGTGTTGTTTTATATAAATATTTTAAGTCATAATGAGTTAGAGAGCTTGAATTTCATAGCTTAATATTTACGAATCTTTGTTGGAATCGGGAATTGAACCCAGAAATCTTATTCGGCAGTTACAATTAATTGACCATCATGATAAATGGTACTTTCATGTCTGTTAATAGATCAGTCCTAAAGGTAAATGAAACGAAGGTATATAGTGTAATATTTTATAATTTATTTTTATTTATATCTTTGGTAAGTACAATGGCTTAAGGGTGTGGCCCCTGGAGTTGGTTCTTTGGTACCTACGTCTTGGTGTTCCATTCGTCTTCACACATTATACAAAAGAGTATTTAAACATAACATTAATTTCTATACAATACAATCTGTGACAATATTATTGCATTTAAAAACTGTTAGGTAATCTGTGACGTAATAGAAAGCAATTAGGTATATTTTAGTTTGAATTTTGCCGCAATATGGATAATATAAGCGAGATAATGTATATTTTTTATTTGTGTCTAATATATAATTGAAGAGATAAAAATATCATCTGCATTATCTGCTTGGCAATAATATGGTCACAACTAAACCCAAGAATAACTAAAATAAATAATAATCATAATAAGTCTATTTGGATTCATTCTTATTTAATTTAGCTTAGGATGTACACAAAAATAAAGCTAACTGGTAGTGAAAGATTTCAACTTCGATTTCAAATAAGTCCTGAATTATCAATTCTGAAATGTATAGTGGTATAAAACAATATTTCTGTGACCTATGGTTGACTGAAAAGATTATATAGGGTGACTGGTCATTAGTGTAGGATGTATCGTTTTATTTTTATCACAATAACAATACAACAAAATTAGCGCTCGTGTTTTCGCATGATCAGCTGTTAGCAGCGAGGCGCCCGCGCGTTAGGTATTTTGGAACTTTACGCGCGCGTGCTAATGAAATTTTGTTGTTTTGTGTGTTTAAATAACCTTCAATAATTAACAGTACCCTATATAGACTTAATTTAATTTAGATTTAAGTTAATTTAGATTACCACATTGTTTAGTTTACAGTAATCTGAATATCGTCTGCAATCATTAAAAACATCACTTTAAACTATCACTAAAACATTCCAGACTTTTGAGAAATTCGAATTCGAAAATCCCAATAATTGCTTTAATTAAGGTAACTTGAAACGCGGGCTCTTGTTAAAGGATCGTCTGAAGCACTAAATAAAGACTAAGTGTGACAGTTTTCGCACAAATTCAGTCAACCATTTGATATCGTTTCAGTACTTTAGAACATTCCACAATGTTCTTTAACTGTTGAAAAGCTTTCATGTTGTTTCAAGGAGATAAAGTATTACATATTCAGTGGTACTTATTCAAAATTATAACAAAATTTATTCTATCAGACCCATGTCAAACTTTACAACTTATTTATCCTACATTCGTTCGCTACCAAAGATTATAATGTAAACAAAACACGTTCCAACTTTTACACTGAAAATCAGCTCAATCGATTTCCAGATTCTGTTCAAAGAAAATCGTTTATTCTAAATGCTATCTTATTACATATAAATACAGTACAAATCGTCTATTGACTAAATAAACTTTCCTATATACAATTAGGTATAACATCTTTGGGTAATCTTCGGTTAAGACTTATGTGTTATAATTATTTCATATAATCTATCATACAAAACATTTAACTCTAGACTCTAGTAACATTTTAATATTTTGTCAAAAACCGACAATCATTTGGAATGGTCGTCTTTACATATTTTGTTGAATCAAAGCGATGTTTTACAATAGTTTACAATCTATATTAATTTTATGACTTAACTAAGAACGAGTTCGAAGCAAAAGGCTGCCATTTTAGAGAGAATTTATTCTCAAAATTGAAAAATAACGTATCTGTATTTAATCTAAGATTTAATTACAATAATATTCTCACGAGAAACTTGCTTCCATTTCTGTTATATTCAATTTCAATCGAATGAAACAGCACCGTCTTCGATTCAATATTAACCGTTACCGAAACTTTAATTAGCTATGTCTTTGACATCCTCCTTATTTACATTAATATCACACGTTGATATTGTACGCTAGTACGAAACACCTTTTACTGTTCATTTTATGACAATTGATATAAACTGATTACTATTACTAGACACGGTAATAAAAAGTAATATAATATTCTGTAAGTTTCATACTCATTCGAATAAAAAGGTAAGCAATTCTGTAATTGAATCATTAAATCAAATATCATAAAACAAACAACGTACAGGTGACTATTATTTGCTTCGGCAAACAACAATTCGCGTTCATACGTCAACCGCAGCTTAAGGAAGTATTGTACCCATCAGACCCTTACTCATATAACCCATTTTCAACTCTATTCCTTGGGAGTAGAGTTGCAAAATAAAAGGTATATTTTCTATGATCATTACGTAGAATTTTGACCGCGATTACTGTACGAACACGTCATTATGGCCGAGGCAAACAATAGTCAACTTTAATTAAGAGGTCTCCGATTTTTTTTATTAATTCCACCCAAGAACTCTTTTATTTTGTTTTCTTCATATAAAAAATGTCTACGTTTATCATAATACCTTAGACATTATCCTTAATGGTATATTCGTATGTCAATATTATTTAAGTTGTATTATCGTAGAATTGTATAAACTATTCGTAGGTAAATGGAGGTAACAAGCTTCAGTTCATTTTTATTTTTTTGGTATACGTTTCAATAAGCATTTTGATTGATTAATTCTTTTAACATTAAATACTGTTGAATAATTTATTATTCGATTAAATAACGATTAACTCTTTGAAGTCAAAACACTGATGTAGTATACTTTTTTACTAGTAGATAGTAGTGAAAATGTTCGTTTACCTATTTCCAAGTTCTTATGATGTTTTCGATCTAATAGTATACATACGACATATCTGACTAATTTCCATTGCTTTCTAATTATCTTAAGTAAAGGTTTTCGCTACAAATTATTGCTAAAGCTTAGTTCATAAATATTTACATGTATTAGACAAATAGAATCGACTCGTATTGACTTAGACAGCTGAAAGTTATTCATATGGCAACGTTAGCTACATAATATGTTGATTTAAATCGGAATGTAATAAATTATGGTTATGGTGATTAGAATATTTTCAATTAGGTACTTTTTATAAGAGAGATACCCAAATATCACGAGATCCAAGTTGGTACGAGTAAACTGCTATGACAATCTTTATCTCAAATCTAAACCGTTCGATTAAGGACTTTATCACTGTCGAACAGCATTCAATTTTCGTTAATATCGCACTTAGATATAACACTATTGAGTATTTACACGAATAAAAAAAGAAAACAATCTCATCGTTTACATTTAAATACACTTTTGTATGCTTGTCTGTATTCATTGGACATGACAACGTAAATGACGGGGTTCGCACATGTCGTGAAATAAATGAGTACATACCCGAACACGTTTGCTACTGAGTGTGTCGTCGTCTCAAAGAATATTGTCTTCATAAGGGTGATGGGTAAGTGACAGACGCAAAATGAGACCATGATAGCTACTATCATAGTCAGTAACTTCTTGTCTTTCTTTGTCGGAAGACGTGGCTTCGCAGGTATTGTGGTCCATCTCATCGTAGCTATAAAGCTTCTACGGAAGTTTTTATTATCATGTCCAAATTGTGGCGTATTGTCCTGCGGTGCCACAGACTGTCTCTCTGTATCCGATGGTGTGGAACTATCGCTCGATAATTCAGCCGCGGTGTGTATGAAGCAGTTCATGGGAAACGAGGGCACTGTGTACCTGGGTGGGCGTTTGTCCAAATCTATAGATCTAGTTGCTATTGTCGTGGTACTCATGCTTAAAGACTTCATTTGCGTAGAAGGGTTCCGTGACTTTTTTGCGGTTTTTCTAACAATCCACAATATTCTGGCATAGCACAAAATGATTGCCAGACTCGGAAAGATGAAAGCGATGATGAAAAGGAATTTCTTAGGTGAATGTTGGTTGTCATCAGGGACGATGGTACAGGAACCAGTGATGGGGTCCAAGCTGAACTCGCCCCAAACCTCGAAGCACGTGGGTAACAACGCACTGAATGAGAAGATCCAAATGCCTGCCGTTATGAAGCAGATGTTTCTGGTTGTGTACAATCTGTTGACAATAGAAAAAAATCCATTAGACATTGATTTACAATTCACGGAAAACTCATAAAGGTTGTTGAATCATTCAAAGGTAGACTCCATTTTATATAGAATTTGCTATACTTACTTGGGATAGAGCCGGGGATGGGAGATCATCACGTATCTGTTGATCGTGATGGCCAAGACGGTGAACAGTGAGACTGCCACCAGTGCGTATCTGGCGAACGGGAACATGTAGCACAGGATCTTGCCATGAGCCCAGGATCTGTTGTAGAATGTGGAGGCAGCTAGTGGCAGGATGAAGCAGCAGAACAGCAGGTCGGAGCAGGACAAGTTGATGATGAAGAAGGCTGTCGCATTGCGGACCTGAAAGTGGTGGAAGATATTTGATTATTGAAGAATGGTGTGTCCAAGATTGATGGGAATTGTAATGTCGGGTTTTATTTAAGCTAACCGTGATTTTATTATGTAGACTTCTTCTTGTTCTAAGATCGATCTGTCAGGATATGTAAGGTTATAATTTAGAAATCATTCTTTTTTGTAGGATACCTACAATTATTAGCAGACGGTATGACATCTGTCGTAGGCTAGTGACCACTGAATTATTTAGGTTGATGCTTAATTTGTAGAAGAAAATTATGAAAAAATACCATTAGTAGTACAAAACGTTCGTGAAAAATACTGTATTTTGCAAGAACTACTTCATATTTTATTGCTTTATGCGTTTAATAATATGGATTAATCATCTAGAATAATAACTATTGACAATTAACGTATTTCACGTAGTATTTGTACGCGGAATAACATAATGACGTCAACGTTTAGTTAATTGTTGGTAGTTGTTCATGCTTTACATGAATCGTCTATTGTGGTAGCTACCACAGCTACGCACGCGGTTATGTGGTCAGGATTGGCTTATATTCAATGAATAGTGAATAAAAAATAATTTATCCAGACACCTACTGGACTCTAGGGCCGTAAACAAAACATTTCATATTTATCCTTGAAAGGTTAGGCAGAATAGCACAATACATATTTAATGTGTCACCCATTTTTTTATTAGTTGTGAAGACCTTGTAATAGGAGGCATATGTGTAGGTCATATACTAAGTATATTATATCTATAATCAGTGCAGTACTCAGTCATTGACCGAAAATATCCATTAATACGCATTTTGATTAACGTGAGATGCTTGGCAGTCACAATTGTGTGTCTTGCGACCCCTTGTCTTGACTAATAATTGTACATTTAAATAGCGTACTTAATATCAATTTATTTAGGAGACATAAGAGTTTAATGTCTTTATACAATAACATATTATATATTTATTTTTTTCCTTTGCAAAAAGGGAAATAACATTATTATGCATTGACGTATTGGTGAATACCAAAGGAAATTATGGTTTACATATTAACTTACCTATACGTACGTAGTTTCTACGTATACGGTAATTTGAGGTTTTACAACTAAGGATATATGTCCTTAAATTAATACTTGGCTACATTAGTGTTTAATAAAATGCATCCAACGAGTCACATAAATTCAACTGGGTTTATAAATTAATTTATTGTATTACGTAGTTATTTCTTTACAAGAAATATAACTCTATTGTAAATATATAATATTATATCATGCTAACGATTGTACAAATGTTAACTCATGGTACCTCGCTGCTAACTGCTGATCATGCGAAAGCACGCGCGCCCGAAATTTTGTTTTTTTTTTGTTTCTGTGATAAAAACAAAACTAATGAGTATACAAAAAACTTTCTTTGGGAAAGTTGTTTGTAATCATGAGTACTATCGCGTGTTTAATTATCTTTCACTAATTACCAGTCACCCTATAGATATAATATAAATATACGCTTGCAGATAAAATTCTAGAGTAATACTACTGTATTAAGAATTTAGTTTTTCTATTTAGGTTACTTAACTATAATACCTGCCTACCGTTTCAATATAGGTTGTTTACGTAAACAATGCTTTTTTCAATAATATCACGTAATTTGCGGCTTTGCCCGCGTATCCGTGAAACAAAAAGTAATCTACGTGTTATTCCAGACTATAATCTACCTCTGTTCCACATCTCGATACAAACAGCCGTTTTGACGTGATAAAAACATACAAACTCAAAACTCTCGTCTTTATAATATAAGAACGATTGTAGTTAGTAACTGTTATGATAGATATACAAATACATAGATGTATTTTTATGCACTGCGCCGAACAAAGGCTGTATAGTAATGCTGGCGGAGTATTTTATTCGTAGTTTTTGTGAGATTAGTATAAAACTATTACTACAGTAGGTATTTATTAAGTATATTATAACGAACAGTGATTTAAGTAACTAAATCCTATCACCCAAAGCAGCTCATACCCTGTCTGTATACAAAATTTCATCAAAATCCGTCCAACAGTTACAGCGTGATTGACGGAGAAACATCCAAACAAATAAACTTTCAGATTTATAATAGGTTTTTTATAATATCAGTGTGTTACGTATAGATTGACTACGATGTAGTTTATAACATAAACTATAATAAGATTAAATGAATAATATACATAGTCCAGGTAAAGACTCATAGCTTTGTCATGTTTCATAAATCCTTGAGTGAATCAGTAGTGTTTATACGGGAGTTTTCCTGTAAACCTATTCTTTTAATTAGGTAGGTACCTATTGGTTGTGGATTCACATGGAAACACTAAGGTGAAACCTGACTGGGGACATGGATTTCCCTGTCCATTTACCGTTAAAACAAAATATGAATTAATTTTAATATTCATTTAATTTTAATATACCAATTTATTTGACTTTGTTTGTTTTTAAATGATAAATAGGTAAATCCTACATACTAAATGTGACGCATTAGTGGTGAAAATTTTATGTTATAGTTAATAAGTGCACTTTTACTTGTACTATAAGGGCCCTTTCCCGGTCCATTTTATAAATTCCAACCAAAGGTTGTCTGGAAGAAATCGCCGTGTGTGATAAGACTGCCCTTTGTACTCAAATTACTATTATAATGTTTTTTTTTTTTTATGTATGTGCGCAATAAAGTATAAATAAATAAATAAATATAAAGGAAGTAAAGTACTTATTTGCTAGATTCGCTTTTTCTTTTGGTCTCTGCTTATTAATAAGGATTTATATTATACATACGTCACTAATAGTAGTGACCGAAGAAGATAAGCGATACTCCAAATGTACATGTTTCTCATAAATCTCAAATTCTAAGAAGTTCAAATGACGATAGTTTTATTAAAATGACGTGATTCTGTTTCGTGGTTAACTGTCCTACTTTGTATAAATGAGTTTTATGAAATAAATAAGACATCTTTAGTTTTTTTGCTAACATAATAATAAACAGTTAATGTACGAAACTATTGTTAACCAGATATTTGGACAAGAGATAAACTTTTTTATCTTGTTATAATTATATACAACAGTTAACAAAAACATTTATAATTGCCACATAGATAATGACATGTCTAGATTAGATATAATCTTCAAATAATATGCAAATGATGAACATAACAGTGTTACTATAATTTGTATCTTATGAGAGTGTGTTAAGAGAGGAATTCCCGTGGGAATGGAATTTCCTGTGAACCGTTAATTATACAAACTCAATGGTCACGTCACCTTCTAGTTCTACGTTTCTCACAGCATTTACTATGTAGTACTAGAACTAAGCTAAATTAGACGTAAGTACTGACCTTCTTGCATCTTGCCAGTGCAATGATGGTGATGAGGTTCCCAGGGATGCCGATGAGCATGAAGACCATGCAGCTGATGTAGGCGAAGCGCAGTAAAGGCTGGTCGTAGCCCGTGAACAACTCCACAGCGGCCAGCGCCGCATCAGACTCGTACGAGTGCAGTCCAGGTATCCCACTCGCATTCTCAACACCCCACATAGAAGATTCACCCATTTTCAACAACACAACTTAAAACACGTCACTCAATAGCAAACATTTAAATACAAATGAATACAAAGACTCAATATTTAGCCTTTTGTTTATTCTATTTTCCTTAATGACTCAATTTAACTGTCATGGGTACGTCCGAGATTGATAGTGCTCCAGAGGTTTGCTATAGCCCGACACGTCTTCACTACGTTAATATTGCTTCCCAACTTAGTTCACTTTCATTGACTTATTGCTAAGTTCCGAACATAATACTTTACAGTGTACAATTAAACATTAACAATGACTCATTCATATCATTTTGATGATAAAAATGTAAATCACTAAATACACTGAATGAGATGATTAATACGGTCGTCGGATGCTTCAGTTCGGCATCCGTATGATCGCACTGAGTATCACTATACGAGATTACTATGTAATTTAAATATCATATATAATATCTACTTCAGTATAAAACACTCTAATTGCTTCCTTTCCCACCTCTAAGCACAATCACGGACGGTTCGCGATTACAAAATTGTCTACGTAACTGAACGTCCTCTACGTATACACAAATAAGTTAACGCTGTCACTACACTACACCAGTTTATGGTCACTTATCTTTTACACACATGTACTTGAGTGTCCATTATTTGCAGTTATTCAGGCTGTCCAGCGATTTACGACTAGTCACGGCGGGCGCTTCTCGGAGGCGCCATCGCCGGGCGAACGTCACGCCCAGCGGCGACACATCAGCAGGTTCTTGTACGCCTGCCGGTACTCCGACGACATCACCACGTAGATGATGGGGTTGATGCACGTCGTCAGGTATATCAGTATATACCCCGCTATGTTTGCCGCTGGATGCGACGTAAACTCTCGAAATATCTTCGTCAAAGTTATGGGCAAGTAACACACCCAGAACGATAACATTATTGCCATTATCATCTTTAGTAACTTTCTGTCTTTTGGCGTCAGTCGAGGTGGTCTTACAGACGCTGGTGATCGTCTTAACGCGACCGCAGCTTGTCTAAGACGTTTAGCAGTTTCACCGCCACTCGGTGTTCTAGGTTTAGCATCCAGTGCGCACTCCTCGTCGTGGCCATCTAATGTATCAACACCAGACGACGAGGACCGCTCAGGTCCCGGTGTCGGAGGACAGTGCAGTGCTGGTGGTGCTAGGAGTGCCCTTCTGGGTGGAGCAACGTGATTGATTCCATTTTCAGGGCCAGGCGATCGTTCCAATGCTGTGGAAGCTGAACCAACTGCAGAGTCTTCTAAGCCTGGCCTAGATCGCCCTCGTGCTGGCGCTCGCGACTTTCTTGCTGCTTCTCTAACAATGCAAAATATCCTAGCGTAACATATCACAATGGCCAGACAGGGCAGCATGAAGGCACCCACGAAGAGAAATTCTTTCGGAGAACGATTATTTTTGTCGGGAAGTATTGAACAGGACCCAATCGTGGGGTCCAAACCAAATCTGCCCCATTTTTCTAACCACGTTGCTATTAATGCACCGAATGAAAACGCCCAAGTGCTTGCCACCATTACTGCTAAATATTGACGTCGATACAACCTGTTGACAAAATAACTTTGTAATTAGAAGATTCCGGAAGACGTTACAAGTTTTCCTGGTAAAGACCGAATATAATAACAATCAACAGAATTCACGTCAATTATATTAATCACGTATTACGCAATGGTAACGTCACTGTTATTATTTCTATAATGAATATAATGAACTTACTTGGGGTATAGACGTGGATGGGAGATCATCACATATCTGTTGATTGTGATAGCCAGGACCGTGAAGAGAGATACTGCAACGAGTGCGTATCTGGCGAGGGGGAACATTCGGCAGAGGATTCTGCCGTGGGCCCAGGAGCGGCGCCAGAAGGTGGACGCGGCGAGCGGCAGGTTGAAGCAGCAGAACAGGAGGTCGGAGCATGACAGGTTCATTATGAACACTGCGGTGGCGTTGCGGACCTGCGGACGACAGAACATGGTTAGTATTTTATAAGAGTTCATGATTTGTTTTATAATTGGTGCTGCTAACATAACATTATTATTTCTTAACCTTAAAACTTGAGTTATATGTATATGAATACCTGTAATTGAAACACAATTTGTTTTCTAACCTCCAAATTTGAGCAAAATCTGAGTAAGATAATGTTAGAAAGTTTAGCTCGTTTTCTATTCAAAAACACATAAAAATTCATTGAGTTGGTAATTGTATGGAGAAGTTTACTTTATTATCATAAGCGTATTCTATGTAGTAGCTACTAGCGAATTAAGTTCGTTATTTCTGTACAGTGAGTCGATCACTGACCTAAGTTAAGAGTGTAATATTTCATAGCATTAATTGTCAATTTTATCGTAAAGTGGTATTAATCACGTTCTCACTTCGTAGTACTTTTTCTATATTTAGACTTCAGTTGTAAATGCGTAAGAAGCTATGATAAAATAAAATACGCTTTTATTTTATCAATTCACAAGTAGAACATATAAGACACGTGTATTTGACGGAAAAAAATGATAAAATAAATTATGAGACGTCCGCGTGCGTGTTCAAGCAGATAATTTGTGACAAGATTAATATTTGTTCGTTCGTTGTTCTTCTGAAATAATATTTTGTAATATGAATTTTGATTTTGCGAACTACATATTTCACTCCTCTTTTTTGTGCAGAGTTTCTAGAATTATTTGTATAAATGTATTATTTTTTAGCGTATTCGGAAAATTTTAAATTCTCTTTGAATTAACATTCTGGAATGGGTTGTAGTCTGCAGAATTCTGATTGAAATACTAACATTTTGTCTACAAACTGAGCTTTAGTTTTCTGTCAATAACTTATCTTAATATTGTAAACTATTTCCTTACAATTAGATAATATTTTATCTTTTACGAATGTCTATTATGTCGGTCTGGTAAGAAGAGGCCAATGTCCATCGATAGATATTTACGGTCCGATATTATGATTCATGATTCCTAACTAATAAAATAATAATATATCTCTGTTTATTTAACACAACAGACTAATTAGTCAATGGACGTGTACGTGAATATCAGTTATTTATCTATTCTCTACTAGATAATATTATGAAGAGAATAGATTTGATTGTTTGTTTATTTGGTTTGAGTTAGTACCATCTGAGACCGGATCGAAAAAATGTTCCAAGAATATTGTAAAGCCTTCTATTCTGAGAAGAACATACGCTGTTTTGGCCCAATATTCCTACAGGATCTGGATCATCGGGGCTTGTTTGAGAAAAATCCTCTTAATGCCAAGCGGGCGAAGGCGCAAGTGGAAAGTTAAATAAGGATTTTTAAAGGTACATCTTTTTTTCTGACGTCAATATAAAATAGGAATGATGACGAGGTATGAAAATTTAAAATGTATTTATCCGCCAGTTAGGCAATGAAAAAATATTAGACACGTTTTTTTATTTTGCCATATAAGATTTCAGATCACTTCTACGTATACAACGTACGTAGAAGTGACGTCACGCGATATTTCAAATTAATATATCATCGAAACTATTTGTTTCCGTAAGAAAATAAAAAATACGTGTCCAATGTTTTAAAATATTTAACAAAACTGACATTATAATAAAAATTAGTCATCTACCACCCTATTGACAATATTAACACTTTCTTTAAAAGATCGAAAATATAAGCAATCTACGTTTCAGTTATGTGTATACTTGTAAGAACGGTTCCATTACGACTAAGAGTTTCATAAAATGTAAATATTTAACCCGTTATTGAGTTTGCAAAAGGATTTCCACTATCTTATTATACCGAGATATTAGTTAATTTTCTTGTCAGTTAAGCTAACTGACCATCATAATGTGTTAACTAAACCCACACAGTTATCTTAAACGATCTTATCTAGCGACTTAATTAGAATAGTTAAAAAGATACGAATATTTTGGTTTGTTTCGTAAATTGCTAGGTAAATATATTCGTAATTATTGTACATGCAATTACCGTAAATTGAATAAACAGTGATATAATGATTATTTATTTATTTGGCCTACTAAGTTCATAAACTTTTAAATGTTGGCCGGCTCGACCGCAGTAACACCACTGCCTCACAGCAAACCGACGTGAAACAACGCCTTTAATTTCATAACCCCTAAAAGGCCGGCAACGCACTTGTAACGCATCTGGTGTTTCGGGTGTCCATGGGCAGCGGCGATTGCTTACCATCAGATGATCCATCTGTTCGTTTACCGGCTTATACCATAAAAATAAACGGTTTTTCAAGTAAACGAAGTACAATTTTTATCGAATACGATATTATGTAATTTAAACTTTGATATACAGTTATCGGAATTATTCTGAACTTTAACTTGTTGTAATCTCTTGATTGCATGCAACAATTTTGTTATGTCTAACATACTTCATGAAGCCTTAAACCGGAACTTTAAGGATAGTGACTAAATTACAATCTGTTGGACCTACAATTTTGTAATGTAGGTATACTCGAAAGCAATGAAACACTACCACCGATATAACGTTGTATTCGCAAATCGCAAAGGTGATGAAAATCGTTTATACGAGTTTTGCAGAACATGCATACTTTAAAGATCATCTTACTAGATTTTTGAAGCGAGATTACTCGAGCATAGGTATTACTTTCCTTTGAATATATGTAAGTTTATAAATTATACATTGGAACTGACCTTCTTGCACCTAGCAAGCGCAACAATGGTGATGAGGTTGCCAGGGATGCCGACGAGCATGAAGAGCACGCAGCACACGGAGGCGAAGCGAAGCAGTGGCTCCGGGTAGTCACGGAACAGCTCTACAGCGGCCAACTCCGCGTCAGACCCGTACTCCGTCACTCTCTGACCCTCGAGGCTGTAGTTCCCTCCGTCTACCTCACTCGCGAACGTACTCCTCGGTATACTCGGTAGCAGATCACCCATCTTAAAGATTTAACGCACATCATTCGTCCACAAGTGTATCACGGTAATTGAGTTCATATCACTTATTTCATGTTCATGTTTACGCTCGCGGGTTTGGTTGGCGACTGATAACGAACCTTCCCGGTCAATAAGTTGGTAATAGTGCGGTGATAACGCATTTTGTCGATGTGCGAGGTTATAGGGTCACAGCTGGTCAGGAAGCGCTCGTATCTCGCCGCTACTGTCCTCCGTATCTGCACAGATAAATTGGTATTCGTTTATTATAAATTCTTTGTAAGCACTGTAATGTTATGAGAGCCGTGAAATAAGATAATGTTGTGTCTGCTACATGAGCCGGTGATTGTGTCCGTGGGACTATGGGAGTCGGTGGCTATTGTCAGTTCGAATGTTTTATTGCGTCGTGACTACTTATCGCGCTGAAGATAACGGAGAATGATTTGTTCAGCGGAGTTTTTATTTAAATATTACATTTTTATGAAGAAATTCTTTGTTTTGCCGAAAATAAACTGATTGAGTAAATTTTCCGTTTTGTTAATAACGCAAATACATAGAAATGGTTTTAAGGAAGCGATGAATTTTTTATATATGTTGGAACAGCGTATAAATAGGTAGATACTGTTCTGTATGATTGCTTTCAGAGTCAGTTGATTTACCGTAATTCACATACGGAAATATATAAATTTGGCCTATAAAACAGTAACTATTGCACTTTGCTTTCGTCAAATCAAATTCACAATCAAAATACCAGATAAAAAAAAACCGGGTAATCGAAAACTCTAAATTGAAGAGCTGAAATAACATGTACAGCGACAATATAAACTATAAAAACTATTATATTAAAAGCTGTTGGAATTAAGCTACCGTCCACACGCGGAGCACTGTTGACGGGAAACCGCAATTTTAAAATTAAATTGTATTCTGTTACTGCGTCGGATTTCACTGCATCACTCCTTTGTATGGGTTTATTTGATTGTTTGGTTGTAGTAAGTAATTGGAATTTTACACCCTTTCTGACTAGATCGACCTGATGATGATATTAGCTACACTCTATCTTGATGACTATACGATATAATCTAACTTTTCCGCAACTACATCCAGTATGGATATCAAACGAAAGGCCTTGATTGGTGGAATAGAGATAATCGAGAGTATTTGATTCTGTAAGAAAATAAAAAATACGTATCTAATATTAGATATAAAATAATCTACAAGACGGGCATCAAAATAAAAATTTGTCATGAACCCTTTTTTTTGAATAGCCAAAATACTCCAGTAATAAAACAAATTTGAATCAAACGAAATTAAACAAGAATTGAACCCTCCAATAGCATTACACATCCATAATTCACGAGACGTGTCGAACGTACGAGTAGATTGTGAGATAAATTCTAGTTGGTTTGCAAACATCTGTGCACTTAGGATGTAATCTAGATTGTGGCACATCGACACTGAGTAATTGATTGTGTCTAGCGCGGACCTCGGGTACTTGCGGTGGCTAGACTGAGTGGAAAAACTGCAAGATTAGAGGAACATTTATTTTTCTTTTATTGTAAATCTACCTTTTATGTAGTGTCAGGATTCTTATTAGATTAATATTATTTATTCCTCATCATTATCAATCAGAATGGAAAGGGGGTTTATCATTGACACGCTTGGCCAGTTTCCGACGTATCGCAGCTAGGTCACCTAAAGTTCCCAGTAAGGCTGATGCGTGATCCGGATCTGCGGACTACCTAGCGGATTTACCAGGGTTACGGCTCGACGGGAGAGCAGGATTAGGAGCGGGGTGGTTTTTAGTCATTAAGAGTCTGATAGTCCCTCTCACCTCGCTCAAGGCGAGAGAAGTCATTAGATGATTCTCCCCCTAAAAAAAGCTAGGTCATTTAAAGTTTAAAAACTAATGCTTAAATAATAAAATCTTAAGAAAACTAACCAACAATTTAATACACCTTTACGATAACCTCAAGGGATAACAAGCGTAAGGTTATGTTGAGCTAACGGAAGGAACATTAGGGACAGGAGTATCAAATAACTCGCATACATTAGTAAAATTAACAACTTTAATGTAATATGTTTCCCTCAACATAGTGAGGGATGATGAAGTTTATGGCTGTATTATTTATAGTACATACACATAGGTGTGCCTGGTTGTTGGGTGTACTGAAATTATATGGTCCTCTAATTCTGTAGAAGTGATGTCTATTCTTGATAGAGAATGATACTAGTAGGTACAATAAAAGATATCAAATACAGTTTTAGCTATAGAACATCACTTTCTAGAATCTTAATGAGCTAAAAATTAACTTTGGACCTGAAAATCTACTCAAAGATCTACTGAGAGAATGGCACTTATTTGTTACGCTGCGTTGCGTTGTCGCAGCAGTTTCTACATATTTTTATCGCGACTCAACGCAGCGCAACGGAGAAGTGGGGCTGGGGCCTAAGTAGTTGCGTTTATGAATACCTAATCATTGGTGCAGTCTATAAGTAATCCGGAGCTGCGGACTACCTAGCGGGTTTACCGGGGCTCCGGCTCGAAATGCAGGAGAAGGAACGGGGTGGTTTTTAGTCAGTAAGAGTCTGACACTCCTTCTCGCCTCGCCCAAGGCGGGAAAAGTCATTGGATGATTTTCCCCCTCAAAAAAAAAAAAAAAAAAAAAAGTCTATAAGTAATAGGTAATATTAAACATAGGTAATTATTAATATATTTATGTCCACAAATATGATACCGTACTTCAATAAGCAAGCACACAACGATTTCTTTTTAAAATCTATCCATAGAAAAGTGGACCCTTATATCATAAAAATAGAATAGAACTTTTGTTTGAGAGTCCATTTTGCAGTGTATTACGTTATTATAAGTAACATCGTTGGAATAACAAGTGAACTGAGAGTGCTATGGAACGTAAAATGAAAGGCAGAGGCTTTCAACATTCCTCGCTTACTTTATTGTTGTTTGTGGATAACATTTTACAGTACGATAGGGTCTATTATATTTGAAATATATGATACAGTGACTATCTTTCTTTAGGGACCTAGATAGTATTAGGATTTTGTGCTTAAAGTATCGAGTAGTAGAAGTGCGTAGACGGATTTCTGTTAGTGATCTTGAGAGATGCGTAACATTCATAACTTCACGCCTTTCTCCCATAGGGGTAGGCGGAGACAATGAAACGCCAATTGCTACGAATCTTACATACCTCTTTCAATGATGCGTAATCTTTTATGTTTTTATTATATTGCGTTGATGATGATCAAAGAAGGTATCAGATACTTAATCAGTTGTGGGGTGAAAAAGTAGTTAGTAATTTAAATCTACATTAAAAGTTAGACAGTTTAGATTAAATTTGAGAGAATAGTGGTTCAAAAAGGAACATAAGTTGTTTTAACATGGAGTAACTCGATTTATTAGAAGTCGTAGTTCCGACTACTGTCACAAATAAATGAGACCTTGCAAATGTAATCAGGAGATACCTTCCGGACGTATAAATCTAACCGACTTCAAAGTCAATTCAATTACCTTTCCCTGAAATCCAGCTGAAATAGTGAATGGCAGATAGCACTATATACTATTGGTATGTGAGATTCACCTTTAAATGTAAATATGTATTGATTTGTCTGATTCATTCAAGGTTCAATTGTTCGTTATTATATGTTTTATAACAGCAGCTGAAATTGGCTAACATATGTTGGTTCTTCATCAGTTATTTTAATTTTAAGCATTGTAATCCTCATTATACAGGGATCGGACTTGGGGCTTCATCAAGCTTATATTTTTGTCACTAAATTCTGCTTAATCATTTCGAAAGACAGGCCAGCTAAAAATATCAGCATGTCATTGTAGCAACCTACAAAACGTAATAAAGTTTTGTATTCAATCGTTTCGCCTTTTATTCCTGAAGGGGTAGGCAGAGGTGCACATTATGGCACGTAATGCTACAGTTCAATGTACAAACACTTTTCACATGTTATGTTGTAAGCCCCATGTAATTAGTTGGTAAAGTTTTGTATTCAAATCCTGTTAAAACACGTTTTATTTTGAACATAATTATGTTCAATGTCATTTATTTTTCCGTGAAGCGATCTGTCAGTAAAACGATTGATTGAAACAATACATGTATGCTCCCAAAAGGGTTCAATTAAGGAGATAGCAGAATGGACGACAAGGGAAATTAAAAACACGGACCGCCATTTGAACATTGAATTGTTCAATTGAATTTATTTTAACGTAACGTTATTTAAAAACTTTTTTTCACGTAATACATTGGTGAAATTGAGTTTTTCATTGAAAAAAAGGTTTGTCACGAATATTAGAATTATATCCATGTGTTTTAGTAACAACTAATCTTACATCAGCTATCAAATATCTTTCCCGCACCCTCGTACCCACGTGTGAGACAGGACTCCGGGGTGGGTTTTAGTCAGTACGAGTCTGACAGTCCCTTTCATCCTCCCCAGGCGAGAGGTCTCCATGAGGATTTCCCAACTTGGGATCAATAAAAAAAGCTATCAAATATCTTACTTTATATAGATAATAACACACTCTAGAAAGTGAACAACAGCCCAAAATAAAGTCACCACACAAAAGACTAACGACAAAATCCCAATCTAATATCACCCTTAAAACCATATCTCAATAGAGTGGTTTATTGACAAGTCGCAGTTGGCCTATGCAAATCCATTCAAACATTCGCCCACGACAACCTTTTAAGTTGTCAGCCCCGACTCAACGAATCCAGTGTATTTAGTCTGTAGTTTTAAACTAATTGAGATGTGATCGGATTAGTACCGCAGTAATTGAATTTGACTAATTTAGCATAAACTCTATAGATTTTGTGCAGACAAGACGTCTGTTTTATTTAAGTTTGGACTATCAACAAATTAAAGAAGGATCGGGTAAGTTGACTGTGTACTCAGTTAGTTACTGATTGCTAGTTCGTAATTAGTTAATTTGATAGAGTGACATTGACTTTGTTTATATTTGCTTGTTCCCATAGACTTCTATAAGGGTTTTCTGAGCAAATCAACTAGTTTTTGTATGCAGGATGTATGTAGTTAGAGTTATATTGATTAACCCTTTCACCGCCTGTGTCGCATATATACGACACATATTTTCGTGTCCCTGTCGCTCATGTCGTATTGCTGCGACAGAGAACATGTACGATTTTTTCGTCCTATTCACATGATTGCTTCTCCTTATTTCGTATACCTATATATATTTTATCCGACTGCGCCAGAAGGAGGGTTATGTTTTTTTCGATTTGTAGCCGCGCGCTAGGTGTACGGTAATTGATATTTGACTGGGCGGTTAAAGGGATAGTAAAGATGAAAGAAAGTTAATACTTATGGGATAAATACGTTAAAGAGAATTAAGATAATTAAGTATTACCAATACCTGAAAATCTGATTATCATTACGATTTCGTAATATAAAACAGTACCTAATACGTAGAAGTAGGATAATTATTAGAGCACGGAAGACAAAACTTCATTAAAGTTTTGGTTTATATTATGACAAAAAAAAGTTAGGCACAGAAACTGAGTATTTTAATTAATGACAGGATTTCTTTTGTTACCTTTGTCACTTTGACACCACAAGTTTCTGCGAGATCCGTTTAATTCCCGCAAAAATATATTTAAGGATGCTCCTTGAAACGAGTTCACCATTTTGCAGACAAAATAGCCTCTATTTCATCTTGTTATTCAAAGAAATCATAATATAATGGTTTGGGGAGATTCTTGTTTACTGTCGTTGCTAAATGTAAACAAATGAATTTATTGTTTTTGACCCGAAAAGGGATGATCCTGAAGGAATTGTTGGTTACTAAGCGAAGTTTCTGTGAGTGTTAAAGGCTTTGGTATGAACCTGAAGGTTTTTTCTACTTTATTTTGTTCAAGTAAATTTGAACTTTCCTTTGGTCGCTTTTCCATCAGAGGTGTACTACGAGACGTAATAGTTAAGCCGTGAAACTATGTGACCGTTTTCATCGATGCCAAGCTTTGTAGCTGTGCGAGTAAGATGCGCAGCTCGACTATGCGATTTATCGATAGTAGGGAAGCCATCCATATAGCACACAACCATAGCACGCATCTTTCCATATAAAAACATAGCTTAGCTAAGTCCATTTTCACCAGTGCTAAGCAATGTGTGAATATGATTGGTGGAAGCTAAACGCATCCACAGCAACGTAGCATAGCGTAGCATCTGGGGAGGAAAATTACCCTTAACCTGGTAAGTATATTATAGAATTATGGTATAGTGGTTTATGAATATACCCCTGGAATAAGTCAGCCTTTACTAAGAGTAATTTCATTTTAATCCGTCCAACAGATATGTTAGCCAGATGCTCTACAATTAATAGCTTTATCTAATTGTTATTACACTGGATCCCTTTCACACAGAATGGATTAAAAAAAGTTTTAATACCAGGTCGTTTGCGTTCATGAATTTTGCTAAATCATTAAGGATGATAAATTGAATTTCGATATATTTGAAACTGTTTTTATTTTATTTCATTTTGGGCACATACTGTAGGGGTATTTTTCACGAATTTGTTTTTTGCCTATAATATGAATAGGTACTTAAAAGAGGATTAGTATGTCGATATCCTCATATTCAGTACAATTGAAATGAGTATGTAAATTTAAACAATAGCATACCTACTGATAAACTGGTAGAAACTACAGAGTGTAGTGTTGTGCCTACTATGACGCGTGCCTACTACAGGTTACACAAACCATGTTGGTTTGTGTAACAAACACTATTAAGAATTCTCTATCAACCCAAAATGGGACTTCAAAAACCCAAAAATATTTTGACCTACTCAGGGATAGACTTCGTACCACAGTAGTACTCCACAATCATACTTTCTGAAATGAAAATGAATGAATGATATTACTGAAGTAATTAATTTATCTTGTTACCTTACTTTATAAATGAAGCTTTCTGTTATGAAATTTCACAGAAAAGATATCATAATTGTGAAGTTCGCTCATTAATTAGACGCGTGTCCGAAGTTTAGTACGATTTATGCAGACTAATAAACTATCCGCTGAGCTTGAATTAATTAAATGTATTCATTTGTATGGAGATTTTATGCTAATGCATAAATTATAATGTCTTATTCGGAATAGATCAGCATTTTGTGGATAGGATTTCTATCTACAGTGAAAAATTGGAGTAGGATCAATTGCCATGTAGGAGATTTTCTTTTTCAGATTAATTGAATGAGGCAGTAATTTAATAAAAATAATTTAAACACTATATTTCTTTAATCTTAATATACTTGGTGACATTATAAAGCAGAATTTATCCCTTCAGGTGTCTTATCCATAGTAGACGAGTCTACTTAACGGAAGATTTCACAGTCAAGGACACAAAGTAAAGTCTATGTATTACAAAATTTTCAGCAGATACTTGTTCTTCTCTGTACATATTCAGTGTAAACACATTACTACGTACTTAGGTAGTTGATTTTTTCCACAGATTGCTTATCTAATGTATTCAGAGCTTCTGTTTTTTATAGGCTGTAAAAATGAGTAGGACAATAACTGCTTTCGAGGCAGTAATAACGGTGTTAGGGGAAAATGCAAGAGGGAAATAAAAACCACAAGCAAAACGACAGATTACTGTTTATGTACCAGCAGTATTCTGTTAAAATGGTAATGTGGTAATGTTTTAAGGAAAAAATTTGCTAGAGTTAGGTCATAACGTTGTACTGATTGTCTCTTTATTACGTTTTTCTTTTAGTCCCTGGTTTTAGCTGCTTTTGGTGTGATTAGTTTATAATCGTTGCAGAGTATTTGTTTTTTTGATGGAGATGAGATGACGTTACTCAATGTGACGTCGATTGCAATAATTAAGTTAAGAACAAAAGTATGTTTTGTTTGACTTTTCAGGTATTTTAAATCACTGAAAACACAATCAAATAGTTAGTACGAATGAATGTTATATTAAAATATAAATTAAACTATTTCATCTTGTAGAACTACGAATAAATTATGTGTTTAAGAATGTGGTACCTAAATATGAAAAATAGTTTTTAATCTAGGATTAATAATATTGCCTCTTCGGTGGTGCTAAATCACTTGCAAATGCTTTATGACATAGGTGATGCATATTAATACAATATTACAAGTAAAGTATCCTTTAGACGCAAAATAGATATGGTTACTGGAATTATACCGTATTACAGATAAATTCCTATTAATATGAGAACTGAAGCAATTATAAAATGCTTAACAAACCTGAGTTTATTATAAATTAATTAGTACCTATTCAGTCGTTTATTACGTCAGACAATTATTTTCCTTGTAAGTTTATTCACATTTAACCGATAAGTCCTATGTATTTACTATTAAATGTGGAGAAGAACCTATGTTATTTACATATGAGTTCAAAGTCCAATCATTTTACTAAAATTTTGCTTGTCAGCGTGATTCATATAAATGAATGCATAATGTGGTTCCATTCACAATTTTCAGTAAACATATAATGTTAAATGGAATTTGAAATATTTACGCTGTAATAGGAAATACAGAATTTATTAAATTAATATCCCTATCTGATTATTTCACAATGTTTAGGTTGTTTATATTCAGTGGTATTTCGTTGATGTGTTGGAATTTCCTGCCGCTTTGCAGTAGATAAAATCTGAATGAATTTATTTAATGAAGTGAAATTGTTATTTTTCTGCAATTTTTTACTCAATTTGCAACGAACAGAAGGATAGTGTTGAGAAAGTGTGATGGTTCTTTGTATTAATCACTGACAATACTTTTATTTAACACAAAGTTTGAAAAATGTTCTTATAGCAAACTTAACTTTTATCAGAAAACTAATTTATTTCATGAACTAGAAAAACCAACATAACACAAATTGGCTAATGTAACATTCATAAACTAGATAGCATCAACGTAAACAATTCTTCGGACGCCATTATTACAAGTAGCAGTTAATGTATTGTTAAATTAAGAGATAAACAGAGCATAGCCTGCGAGATAGTCGGCCATTTTCAATTAGAAGCGCGGGAAAAATGCGTGGGTCGGCGCTAACTGGAGCCTGTACGTTGACTTTATCACGGTACCATTGTAATGTAATCGTCTTCATTTTTATGGCTACAAAACAAGCTTCAGTTTATGGGACAGATTAAGGCGGTCCCAAATTAAGGGATTATTGTGATTCTATCCTGATGCTGTGTTGTTTCGGATGGTGTTAAGGGAGAAGTAAATCTAATTGGGTTTCTTTTTTGTTTTGTCATTTTCTTTGTGGCCTTTTCCTGTCATGCGTTGCTATGAATTAAATTATCGAAATTATGTCAATGTAGTTGTGAATATGCGTTTATTACAATCTATTTCTGGTTTTCTATTTTGAATTCATATTCCCGCTTCATAAAGGTCCTTTTTGAATTCGTGTTTCTATCTAACAAGATGGATGCATTCAGTTTGTGGCTTTTGACCGTACCAATAACGTTGAAGAGAGTACAAGAGAATCGTAGCATCCAGTATCACAAAGCTAATTGGCCAATGAAACAGAAGCTACTCTAAATACCACGAATATTCCTTTCTAATTGTATGCCAGTCGGAAAATCGCGCTTTTGTCGCTACAACAATCGCTTAATTTACAAGTGGCCTACATTCTGTAATTACAAGTCGAGCATATCACTCAATTATAAAGCGCTTAATTTAGCCATTACCCACTTTGCCTAGTACTCGAGTAAAGTAGGTGACTATAAACAGAGTGTAAGCCGTAAGCTAGTGTTATGAGCCTTTAATTATTGAGACTAGGTTAACGATACAGCTTTTTCGATGTTATACGACATATTAGGTTGTGACCTTAGGCCCTATTGTAGTTTTGCAAAGATTATTCGAATTGTTTAGACTCGTGAACGGACAAGAATCGAACGCATATTATATTTGATTGAAGTGCAATGCATGTCTTCGAGAGAAAATATTATAATTGACGCGATACATGTTTAAGTTGTGTATACTTCTATATTACGTGGCAAGTTAGTAGTAAGTATAAATTAGGAACAAGTTTGACAAACTTTGATTTCCGACAGAAAACTATTGAAGGCAAATCCGCGAGCGAGCGAATCGCTAACAATGTCTACGTTCGCAGTGAAATTGTACAAATGTATTTATATTTATTTTGCTAACAAAACATTAATTACTGAGCCTGTCTTATGTAGCTACAGCAAAAGAAAATATTGAATTCTATTACCACGCCACAAATTTCAAGATACACTGGTATTTCTTGTTATATCACCCCATATCACATAAGTTTGGACTCATGTACTTCCAAATAGACTAACGTGGGTGTTAGCACAGGGTGTTAATGAAATGTTTACGTACTTTTGAAAAGGCAGTTCTGGTTGAACGCTTGTAACTCAAGCAAGGACTTGCGTTATTGTAAAAGTTCTGTAAACACGTGTAAATTGTATAGCATAAGGTTTATATTGGTACATATGTAGTTTTTGATCGGGCTTCTTGTAATTTGACGTTTGAAACTTTGGTGGACGTGAATATGAACCTGGTTTCCCGTGTATTAGGAATGTGTTTGGCTTTCCTGCTTGCTGTGGTATTCAGGTACATGTGTTTACTATGCCTATACCTACATTTTACATCGGTATATTTTGTTATAAATAATGATCCCTAATCATCTATACAGTTGGATAAATACGTAATCCATTACACAGAAACCGAGATATTTCTTACCTTGTAAAATTGAAGTGTAATACGCGATTCATGACTAAATTCGCACCTGTTTCACGTGGGACGTCGGTGTGCCAAATCATATCATTATGTGGAACGTTACGCCACCATTTTTACATGTAAGCACCCACGTCACGGCGCTCCAGCCTTATAAATCACGTTAATTTCGGGGCCTGCACTTAGGGCAGTCCACCGACCTATTTCAAGCTTTTTAGGTCGAGAGCTAGCTGCGTTAATGAATTATTGTTTACCATACCAATGTCGTTATTAGGCCGTAAAAGATGAGTCCGTTTGCCGCGTGACGTCATTCCCTATTTCCTTAAGACTTGCATTTGTTACATATTCTTGTTCGGAGGGAAATTCTGTTTGCGTGGGCCCTTAATTGTTGGTTGTGATTGAATGAGATTTGTCTAACTGGAGCAAATGGTAGGTATGTGTGTGTGCAGTGTGGGAATTAACGGCACAGGTACAAACAACGCCTGGTTTTTTGTGGGTAATCTTCTATAATACGGGGTGGATATTACGCATGTTTACTAAAGGAAAGTAAATTGCTTTGTTGTGTTTCGATTTTTAGCCTCTTAGAGGATAAACACTGTTTTGTTTACTAACTAAGGCTGCCGGAGCCAGCGAGTCGGCTTCATCGTACTACGCTCTTTTCTTACGGCACCTATATTATGTGGTCTACGTGTAAACAAACTTTTTAGCTATATTTTACGGGTACAAAAATGAACAGTATAAACCTCCATGTCAATTTACAAAACAACTCAAAACATTTTAGTGTCGAAACGTTTTAAAACATGCTCGAGTATAATTTCCTATATTCAAGATTAATGTCGATTTTCCACTTATATGAATTATACAGGTTTATAGCAAAAAGGCGAGGTTTCATGATAATGTTCTAACTTATTAACGACATTATTATGCCGGCACACGCTGCGTTCCATATAATTTAGAGGTTATATCCGACGCATGCAAATATTAAACTCAGGAAAGTTATCGAATTAACACCTAGTCATATTAAAAGTATTATTGTGAATAAAGTTTTATTATTGTTGTAATTTTACCTTTGCGTGAGATATTGTGTTTAATTCGGTGAACATTTTAAATGTAAAATGGCGTACATGTAATTTGTATCATACTTAATTGCTATTCGGTGTAAAATAGACATAAGTAAAGAAATTATTCATCTAAAAGTTACTGTTACAGCTTTACCTAGAAATAAGTATTATACTTAAAATAACTTAACCACGCAATTATAGTACAGGAAAATGATATCAAGAAAATATAGTACGTAAGTACCGAATCAAGTACCGATACTTATTAAAAAAAGTTTTACGTAACAAAAAATCGCACTAGTAAACCATCAGAAACTCACTTGACTACACATTCATTGCAAAATCGATACTCGTTGCAGCAAATGAGTCGAATCGAAATGCTGTGTAAGCTTAAAAGATAGTGAAAGGAGCTTATTTCCATATTCGCTATCGCTTCCCATCACTATTGAGAATGTAAAGCATATTTTCATTTGATTATATTTATCGTTAGTTGAGACATGTTGTCAAAACAAACAATTTAAACATTAGAACTTAAGACGGAATGAAGGAATGAGTTTCCGATATTTTGGTCTGTTGCAAGCGCCATGATCACGGATGAATTGAAACTCGTAGACATGAATAAACATGGTAAATATCCCGTCTTAAGTTCTAAAGTTAGTGTAAGTGACCATGTCAGTTTAAAAACTTAAACAATTTAAAGTTTTCAACTGTGCGATGATGAGACCAAGATAGAAGAAAGTGGAATGAAATTAAACACTTGCGCCGATTTATTTCACCATCAGTGACATCTGTTGTTTTTTAGATAGAACGATATACATAGGTCCTGGTTCACCAACGCATATAATCCGAAATATGTTCGAAATACTGCAATGAAACGTGCTTTCCTTAACAGCACAACTATCTGATAGTTTCGTAGTAGATAGGTTTAAGTATGCGATAGTTTGCCACTAATATAGTTCAGCAACTTTCAGTATACGCTGAACATGCCTTGCGAAGCTGTGAAGTGTTATAAATAATTAATCTAACGTACTCATACATTCATTATATTAATACAGCATGATACTGTGGTATCATTCGTAGGTAAGTATACATATTTTCTATAAATATAACTTAATAATTTCCTAAACTTTTTAAACTGTGGAATGAGCTATCGTCAGCGGTATTTCCGAACCAATACGACGTTTAAACCTTTAAGAAAAGAACGTTCTCCTATTTAAACTGCAACACACTTGTTACTCCCCTGGTGTTGCGGGTGTCCATGTGCGGTGTTGGTCATTTACCATCAGTTGATTCGTCTGTTCGTTTGACCTGTCCGCCAAACATGGTTATATAGAGCTGGAGGCATTCCAACGGAGGATGAACGTTCGAATACAATGCCAAACACCTATGATTAAACGTCTAAAACAGCTTTACCTCTAATTAACAATCTCAACAGTACCACAATATCACTAGTGTAAATCACAAAGCAGAATAATATCTACGTGAGTACAGGACACTGGGTAATCAAGGAAAGGTAATTACATTTCATTCCTCGGTAAATGTACTGTCGATCAAGAAAGTGGCTTGGTGGCGAGCACTTACCGTGTGATTGGCACTCTATTACCGTTTATCATTTGTCTTTGCACTAAAGGAACGTTTGAACATCTACGTAATTAGCTAAATCAAAACCCACAATAGGTTACTGCTGTTGTTCGGGAAGGAATATTGTAGTTGTACCTAATTAGCTGCACTAAAACCACGCTAGTATTTTTCGTTGTTAGTTAGACTAACTGTTGGTTTAGATGTTGATGTGATACTAAGTAAAGGATTTACTTATTTATTAGCATAAAAAGAAGAGTTAGAGGTAGATTAAAGAAGAGTAGAGTTCTTTTCTTTATACTTATTTTTTCTTTCTTAATTACATACATATACAGTTGCCACAATTGGTTAACTGTTAGATTACTTCGACTTGTGGAGTCAGTCTGCTAGTCAGTTTATAGGTCAGTTGTATTTCAGAATATCCTTTTAAATAGGTCCTAATAGCAAACTGCAGCAGTTTAAATAGTAGCAGGATTAGCCATTACTGCTAAGTGCTAAGAGGGTCGAAATTCAGACTGCGATGAATATTTTAATTACTTAAAGTGTTTCAAGGCTTGAAAATAAAGTGCTAAAGCGCTTTAATCACTTATCAACTCTTCTTTATTTAGAATTCGAAATGGTAACTTCTAAATCGTCTTGTAAGCACTTAATTAGGTTAATTAATTCTAACCGTAATTCTAACTTTTAAGGCTTAGGTATTGTTAATAAAACAGACCGATAAACCTTTTAACAAGAAACAAGAAGTTAATATCGGATTAATCATGCAAGTTTTGCTTTTTCTATTTTGATTTGCATGCAATTATGGTGTTCGTGATCTTAATGTTGAAATGCTGACAGGTGCCATGACAGTTCCATAAATAAATAAACGTTGGTTCACTGTACATGTCGTGTAGTTCTGTGCTTATTAACTTCATACTTCTGCTTCAAACTCAGTGACACTTGATATGAATAAAACGTAAGTAATTGCTTTTCGTGAATTTTCCGATGTTTAGTTATAATTTAAGATCAAGAAGGGAGATCAATCCAACCGTTCGTGAGCTATTAATCGAGTGATATTGTCCCACTTGACTGTTGATACCAGTTGCGATGCACACAAGTTTTAATGCTTTGTAATCAAACCGCAGCTATAACCAGCTTATCATCATGGAGTACTATAATCTTCCTAAGCTTCCGTGGTGACGTTTGTCCCATAAACTGATAGTAGGTTTATTTACATGTGTGGGTGAAGGGTGACTCCTTTCTGCAGCCCAGATTAACTCAAACATTACTGTGAATAGGTGACATCATTTGCAATTGTAATTCTGGGCCACATTGAGCGTCATTTAACTAAGAACTGAACTCGTTTGCGTCAAAGGATCCAATTCGAATAATGGCAGGGTTTAAAATAGTGCTCAGTAGCCTTTTGGTTCCGTACTTAAAGTTCGGTTATTTCTAACTTTTAATTAGCTAGGGAAAATTAAATTGAATGGAACACTTTATTCTCGTGACCTTTTTGGGCTCTGTTGTGGACTGTAATGCTACGTGGAGAGAATAATATATCGATGCCTTCCGGACAAAAAAGGGTAAGCGAACATTTTTTGCGATTTTTGAGTTCTATACATATTTGGAATCAGTTAATTTTTCTTCATCGAGTGTTGGGTAAAACTCAGTATCGCGCATACCCTATTTTGGCCAGAAGCCATCGATATAGAGCTATCTTGGAGCTAATAATATGTTCATTATTCAGTAACTATGAGACAACATAGCTTCAAGATCCTTCTACCCTTTACAACTACGAGTATATGAGACCTTTGTGTGACAACCAGACGCTTTATTGCGACTCTATGAGAATAATATTATTATGTTACTACATCAGACTTCACGTATTATATCTGCATATAGTACGTGAAGTATTGTAGTAGGACTGCATATAGTAAAATCATAAATAACGTTGGTTTATTTGCAACTTGTTATTCTTCCACAATCTCATGTAACAACAACCACACGCGATGCTTACACGAATCAATACACCGTACCAGAATAACAAACTGTCACACATAGGCGATGCATCGTGGAAATCGATCAAGCCTAAAATATGAAGCAATATATCACTGAGATCGCCAACAGCTAGCAAGTCGTCACGTCCTGCAATCATTTATCGCGGGTATCGTTCCAGATTTCGAAGGGAAACCTTTTCACCAACTTCTAAATCCAAACAGACATTACTGTGGCTTAGATTTCAATTATGATCTTGGAAGACGGATCGCTTCTTAAATAAATAACAAATAAGTTTACCAGATCTCAGTCCGCAGTGTTCAATGAAGACGTTCAGTGTAATGGATCTTGTACGGGCTTTATGATATTACTTGCTATCAAAGAGCGTGAATTCTGTACTGATATTCTTATATTTATATCGTCGTTCTTTTATCCTGCAGTCTGTTCAAACTTAGTGATCTTCAATATCGAAAAGAACAAGTGATTTTATCTGCAAGAGTTTATTAAGAAAAACCATATTGTTTTGTGTCTTGTACCTATTAACATAAATATTATGCTAACCATATTATATCTAAGTTTAAGCAATGAAATGAAATTTAGAGACACACAAAGACCACTAAAAGCTATTCAAGGACTTGTGGATCTATTCAGAACACTAGTATTGTCATATAACGTCTTCTAAAATGCAAATACTTGTTACCTAAGAAGCTAGGATCCATATATTTAAATATAGGAGCTTTTAACGTTTCCTCTCCTAGTCCCCAAGTCCCGACACTAAGATATTTCTAAGACCCATGTTCGTGAATGTTCGTGTATGTTCGGCCATGTTCGTGCATGTCGTTCCTATTGTGCCGTTGAATTTGACAGCGCTTGGAGTATTGCCAGTAAATAAAATTAATGGAATCTTTTAAGGCTGCTAGAGATTTGGAATTTGCTTTGATTTTAAGTGTTTGTGAGCATAAAATAGTGATTTTTGTTCGAGTTTAAGTGAAAGTTATTTTGTAAGTGGACGTGACTATTATTTTAACAGTAGTTAATAGTTTAACATGATGTTAATAGTTTAACAGTAGTTAATAGTTTGTGTTTTGTTTTGTGCGTTGTCTCCGTCCGTGGGTCACTGCAAAGGGTGCCAACTGAAAATCAGTGCTGGGTACTTTCGGTGCCCAGCTCATACTGAGGTGGCAGCCCTTTTGGCTTGGGCACGTTGCCACCGCGTTTTTACCTGTTTGTGTTGTATTTTTATTTTTTATTTTTTTTTACTTTTATATAATTTAAATAGTTCACTTTTTTGTGTTTTTAATGTTTTTTTTAATGTTTTAATTAATTGTAACATTTTTTTTTCTTTTCTATTTTGTGTTTTGTTTTGGTGCATCGTGCCCGGTGCCGAATAAATGATTTTTCTTTCTTTCTTTCTTTCTTTCATGATATCATGTTTGATGATATAATGTCTTAGATGGTAATGTCTATGATGTTAGTCTATTATTGTTTTTCATGTCTAGTAGGAATTAAGGGCACTAAGTTACAACCTGTTTTAAATAAATAGTTTGTCTTCAATAATTTAAATCAATATTTTAATTGATGACTTGTATCTTAAATTCTCAATTTTACATTGAAATGGTTCTAGTAAGCAGAACTAGGTAGAAACTAAACGTACGAGAACATTACGTATGAGCAGGTGTGAGAGAACCTGCTAATTGGGTTAAACATTGGCTTTTCATTGCATCCGAGGGTAAATTAAATTGATATTTGCTCAACTAATTAAATATTCATGTTCATGAGAGTTCATTTTAAAATGTAATAGGTTTTGATTGTTGCGAGATCGAGTCCGTCGAGTAAATGACTTTTGAGGTCGAGTAGAAGAGCTACGCAATGTTATGGGCTTTCTGTATATTTGATTTAGGTGTTTGGGAAAGGAAATCGTTTAGTTGCCATGAAGATTTTTGGAGTTTTAAAAGAGATTAGGCTTATTATTTGAAAGATAAATGTAGGTACACTTTAGATCTACTGTTACTGTAGGTACAAGTTAGATCTGTTGCTGATCCGGAGCTGCAGACAATGTAATAGGTTACCGGGGCTCCGACTCAAAGCAGGAGAAGGAACAGGGTGAATTTTAGTTAGTGGGAGTCTGACACTCCCTCTCGTCTCACCCAAGGCGGGAGAAGTCATTGGATGATTTTCTCCCCTCAAAAAAAGGTACACTTTAGATTCCCATCTCGATAAAGACAAAATGGCTGAAGCTCATAAAATCAACTTAGTACACTCATTTACGACACCCCCTGTGAATCTAATCACTTTCTGGACCAATTAAAATCATGTATTCACTTTTGCACTTACATGTACTAGTGAACTTACAATGTATATTGTACAGCCACGCTCAGTGTTCTAAGCACCCGCTGGGATCGACACATTGGCGCCTAGCGAAGAGAGATTTTCTACGCCCATACATCGGGGTCATCGCCCTCCGCCCTTAAAATATAATAACATTAACATTGAAAAGTGATTGTGTTCTGATAATGTAATCGGTTCCAGTCTGTTTCTTCACATAACGATGGAATTAGTGTATATTGGGTATATTATCTCTGAGATACTTTTTCTCAGAGCCAGATATGTATCATGTAGGTACGTAGGTATGTATGTGTGTGTGTGTTAAGTATAGAAGTTAGTTTTTAGTTGTTAGGCAGTTTTTTTTTAGAGGGGGAAAATCATCCAATGACTTCTTTCGCCTTGGGCGAGGCGAGAGAAGTGTCAAACTTTGCTTTGTTCCTACTCCTGCTCTTCGAGCCGGAACCCCGGTAACCAGCTAAGTATTCCGCAGCTCCGGATAGGTGCCTAGGTTTTCCTTCTATTACTATGGAAGAACGGAAATACCTTGGTGAAAAGAGGATTTACTATTTAGCTTATTCTATCATCGATGTGATGTTAAATTACATAACTACATACATATTTAACTTCATTATTTGGAAATAATGAGAGCAGAGTTTGATGTGAGAGTTTCATACGTTAATTAATTTTAATGGATGCTGGTTTTCCAGGTTTATGCTTATGGAAATCCAGTGAACAATCCTTTTGAAGTTAAATATCAATTATTGTATTGCTATTTAGGGACTCTTTGATCGATCTAGGTCAGACCACGTAAATACATGCCTGGATTGTTAAAGTTAGTAATTTCTCATTTGATACTACCGCCACACGCGACTACGTAGGAGTTGATAATAGAATTACATTAGAATTATATAAAAATTGATATTTTTGTTTCTTGTAGCTTTAATAAAAATCATCTGTACCTATCAGTTCTTCAATATCTACCGTCCAAACATCAGTATTCTTAGAAATGAGAGCGCGTTCGGCGCTCTGATTGGTCGGCACGAATGATTAACGTAAAGCAAATTCGTACTAAGGGCACAGAACGGTAATATTTTGTAGGTACATTTGTTAGTAGTTATAAATAGGCATCCTACAACACAATACTACACTGAAAGCTATTGTGAAACAGTCTAGTTGTCTAGCATGAAGTTATTCAAGTTCTATGAACCAAAACTAGTCACACTATCAGTTTCATTGATTGACGTAGAGATATGGAAAATTAATATAGTATAGGTAGCTATGTTACCAAATCATGGTCCGCCATGTTACTGAAACAAGGTTTGGTAACATTTATTTATTTTTGATTTTGTTTGGTTGGTTTGCAGTCAATGGCGGTCAATGGTCTTAAACTGTTTTGTAGATCATTAACTAATATTAACTACTTTTTTTTGAATGGGAAAATCATCTTTAGACGTTTCCCGCCTTGGGCGAGTTAAGATGGAATGTCTCTTACTGACTAAAAACCGCTCCGTTGCTACTCCTGCTTTTCGAGCCGGAGCCCCGGTAAATTCGCTAGGTAGTCCGCAGCTCCGGATCAGAAATATTGGACTTATATTAATAAGTCCATGGTGTTAACAAAAATACATGTAACTTTGTGGATAAAGTAGTGTAAAGTGTACCTTATGTTATGGTAATACAGAGTCATTTATCTCTGTCAATCCCTACTTGAATGGTATTTTTTCATTTAAAGACGTTTTCCCTATGATACGATATGCATACTAAAATAAAGTAAACATTTAAGGATCACTATAGTAAATACTTATTTGGGTTAACTTCAAATTGAAATATAACTTTTCCATATTATTCCAGTGAAGTTCGATTCAATAATATTTGCACACGTGTAGAACTCAATCCATTACACTTATAGACTAGAAACTTTAGGGTCTATAAACGAAATGGATTGGATTGATATTATCTAGTACCTAGTATCGTAATAATCTAGATTTTGATGAGAATTTCTGGCCTAGATAATGTAGGTTTGATTAAAATTGGTGTGGATTGTGTATTTATTTGTTGAATAACTTGTGGTTTCTTGAATAAATTGTTTATTGAGCGGTTCGAAGCATAAGGACCGAGAAAGGGTTTTGGATATTTTATTAAAATCTGTACAGCCGTTCTCGATTTATAAAAAGCGAAATTAATACAATTTGGTTTTATATTTCATCTGTCCTTGTCATTTCGGGCGTGATGTCACATGTAATTCATGTTTACCCGCATGTTTGTTTCCAAATTGGAATCTGGCGAACATTGTATCATATTCATGTCACACACAATGAAATGCATAAAATAACGAATTTTCCGACATCCCTTGATTGACAGTCGCACATGCGAACCTACGAACAACGAGGCATGTTATACCGTAATGGAAAAAAGGACTTAAAATGTTACCTCACAGCGTAAAAAAATATTATAAGCAATATTTTTTCCTTTGCAAAAGATGAAAACAAAACTGAACATTTCATTTCCCGGTAAACGATAATATTTTCCGGAGGTTAAAAACTGGGCCCAGTAGGGCTGATGCCTGATCCGGAGCTGCGGACAACGTAAAAGGTTACCGGGGCTCCGGCTCAAAGCAGGAGAAGGAACGGGGTGGTTTTTAGTCAGTAAGAGTCTGACACTCCCTCCCGCCTCACCCAAGGCGGGAGAAGTCATTGGATGATTTTCCCCCTCAAAAAAAAAAAAAAAAAAAAAAAGGGTGGGCTTCCTATTCTGTATTTCCCTTTTATTTATAAACAGACCTAAATCCCTTGATTCAAAGCCGGGCCCTTGTAATTTGTCCCCATTATCGCATCCTTGTTCTATTTGGAAAGTCTGAATAAAAGGGACTGAAGTATGGAAAACATTTGTACTACCTTGTACCGTATTCATGTAGTCTTAAGGAATTAAGATTCATATGTTTATTCAGATTTTAGTTTGTCAGTATACATATAATTATTAACACCATGTTAGAGGCAAATAAGAAATTGGTTTCGTAGTAGATTTTATCAAATGTGTTATCCTTGCAATGTCTCTTCATTATTTTCACATAAGTATAATATGTAAAAGCTTGGATTGAATAATGTAACCGTGAGATTGTAATACATATAACTTTATAAAAGAGTTACGAATGGAGCTTCTTGCGCGTTCTTGTCCATTTGAAGCGAGTACCTAGCTTCATTGATGGACAGACTGACAGACTATTTGTTGAAGTTTCAAAAATAACCTGATAATGGTTAAGTTGTAATTAACGCTTTGGCTTTGACTAAGACTTTCCCCTTCATACATACATATACATAGGAGTGCGGCCGCAGTAATATGATATTGGAAGCTATCAAATATTATAGGATTATAGCTATTATTACAGCATTATATAGTAACAGTATTATAGCAGCAATGTGGCAATATCTATTACATAAGACTTGTGAACTAATTGAGCAAGGCTTACTTAGTGTTTATCATCCCTTCAGATCGCCTTTACTCTATTATTAAGAGGCTCGAAGCTGCTTTGTTATTATCGTTATCGAGTGCCAATAAATATTATCGTTAGGCTTGTGGTAAGTGTAGACCTTCTCCAGCTTGTTAATTGTGTTATATTCAAGATATATTTTTATTGTGAGAGATACTTAATTAACTAAAAATTATGGTTTATTCACGTATTATTAATAGAGAAAAGCTCTACTAGTTTTGAGTTACAGTGGGACTCTTCATCATGAGCAGTGTACGCAGACGCGAGCTAGACTAAACTAGTAGAGCTTTTCTCTAAATGCAAGATAGATTGTAATTGCTTTCTTCCATCAACAAAAAATCTAAAACAACAATTTTCATTATCTGTATCTCGGACTCCAGATTACTTGAATATTACAAGTTTTTTTAGTTAGATTTCATATTCTTAGAATTTTAGAAATTAATATATGCTTTTAATATTTGTTTTATTGCTCATTGTTTTTCCATATTTCATAAGATCTAGACTACCTAATATCTAAAAGATCTTTCTTAGTAATAATAGTAATATAATAGAAAATATGAATAAAGCGTAGTAGAATAACTACGCAATAAACCTGTGAGCAATGATATGAAAAGACAGTCAGTTAATTTGAAGAGTTTATGAGCAAAAAACTGGAATTTCGCTTTATGAAGTACGGAGCGTCGCGTCGCCGGCTCATACTTCATAATAATCGTTGCAATACCATTCTCTGTGTTGTATTCATATTGAAATAATTAAAAGAGATTTCATTTTCCAGACGTTATTTTATACTTCGTCTGATAAAGTAGGTATTCGTATTTTATTATTTACTCTTCTGCTCTAAGTAGTTAGAAAGTTTCAGTGAGGAGTCCAAATTACCCCTCTTCTAAATCTTCCCAATCCCCGATTCCCCAACAACTCTTAAATTCTGGTGTTTCTGGTGTACTTAAGTGTTATTGTAGGGCGACAGAATAAAAAAGGGATTTTTCATTCATTTACTATATTTATAAGTATTTTATAAGGACATAAGTCTGAAATTGTCCCAGATATGTAATAATTAGTTCAACTTAACTGGTGAAGACATTTTCCTTACTAAGCTACTTAAGTGTTGTTGTTGGGCGTCAGAATACACTTGTAGAATAATACTGTAACAAAAGTACAAGAATATACAGTTGAAATTGATACTTAAAACTGTAGAATTCATTCACAAAGAGTTTTACTACTAATTCGGTCTCAAGCGTCACCTTACCAGAAATAACTTCAAAACAAAAAGTTATATTTGAGCTTAACCTTTCTTTCATATTCCATGTACTCTTTACTTGAGCCAGGGCTAAAAGTGTTAGAACGCATTAGAAACATAATTATAATTAGTACTCCATTGTATCTTAACCTCTCTGAAGTAAGGCATGTGACAGAGTGAAAGAGACGGGAGATAATGCAAATATAAACGAGTGACAAAGATGGGGATAGGCTTGCAGCTAACTTCAGAGAGGTCAAAGTATACTGGTATTTTTGTGAGGACAATAATAGCGTAGCCTGGAGAGTATTGTGAGGTACTTAAGTAAACATGTGTGAGAGAATTGTACTCGACAAGAATATTGTGTAATGTCTGTCATAAATGTTTGTGATAACATAACACACCGTCATTTTGTGGTAGCTCAGGTGGATATGTTTCTCATTAGTCATCTTAAATGGCTAATTAGCGAGGTAATGTGTGAAATCTCTTTCACACGTTGTTTGTTCCAACTGGATGGAATTTGACTGCTTTTAGAATACAGATAAAAATGTATATAGGTAAGTATTTTTTAAGGCATCTTCATCCGCCTTGGGCGAGGCGAGAGGGAGTGTCAGACTCTTACTGACTAAAAACCATCCCGTTCCTATACCTGCTTTTCGAACCGAAGCCCCTGTAAACCCGTTAGGTAGTCCGAAGCTCCGTAAGTATAGAAGGGTTATGCAGGTTTATCTTTAGCGAGCCATTTGATTTTGAATGGACTAATCTTGACACAGCCAACGTACACAAAGCCAGTCTCTAGCGATTGACGGCACAAATCCAAACTCCGTACTATAGCTGAGAATTTTCGAAATTGAAATACCGAAGTATTTTCACCTAAATCTTGTATGAAATTGAAGTCTATATACATCACGTTTTCTAGTAAACCAACGAGTTATTGGATATTTTGGAAGATTGGACCAAGGAGGTCGTATCACCCTACAGGGTTGTAAAGTGTAGATAGTAGTCGAAGCTATTCTCTTACGAATCAATACTGACGTCAACAGTTTTGGCAAAAACCTAACGTGTTTGTTTTATTTTGGACAGTGATAATATCTTATCAAAGGTCTTATTTATATTCATTATTATTTATTTAAACATAAATAAATACTCACGGAACTGGTGACGAGAGAACTCGACTAGTTTCAAGCCATGCTAGGGGCTTATATTCATGAGCAGCATTCCGCGATACACAATAATAATTAATTTAGTATATTTCACAAAAGTTATTTAATTCAGTGTGTTATAATAAAGTTATTTTTATTAGTGATTTATTGCATGGAAATTACCTATAAAATTTTGGAATCAAATTTATAATGGTAAACCATTTTTTATCATGCCTCTTGCTAAGGTAAATATTAAACGAAACTCCACTATATTTACTTTGAGATAAATGAAGGTTCCTTCAGGTCCATAAACTTAAATCAGAAAATAATTTCGAAACTTTAAACGTTAACATACAAAATAAATTCGCAACAGCGTGTAAATATTCTTTACGTTACGTATTTATGAGACAGAAAGCACAATGCAATGTGAACCGTACTGCTGAGATTTTAGAGGTGTTATTACAACAATTCGTCACATGGAGCGTGGTTTAGGACTGTACTTACTTTTGGGTTTCATTTGGTACGCCTACACGGTTGGTGGAACCCTGTTGGGATTGTTCCAGCTTCCTTATTCCTTATGGTCAGTGTTCGGGTAACATATACTTCGTCTATTCTATTTGTTCAAATTGAATACAACATGAAGTTTCCATCAAATGATGTAAGTTGTGGAGTGACTTGGAGGTTGAGAAACATGGAACAAATAGATACATGTTCCCTTCATATTATACTTATGTGTTTGTTTAGTTTGTTTCCAATAGTTGATAGTTCAGCTGCTTTGTGTTTGGAGATTTCAATTGGAATTGTTATTTGTATTGTAGTAAGTTTAATATTGTCTTTAAGAAATTAATTTCAAATTATACTAGTGGGCATAGTACATAACTATACATAACTTTCACAATCATCAAGAAACTTATTTAATAGTTAAACCGTGACCTTAGTCCAGGACTCCGGAACTCCGGCTCGAAAAGCAGGAGAAGGAACGGGGTGGTTTTTAGTCAGTAAGAGTCTGACACTCTCTCTCGCCTCGCCCACGGCGGGAGAAGTTACTAATAATAAGCTGTGTTAAAAAAAGGTATTTTTAGACACAGCTTATTATGTCAGTTGTTATAAAATTCCATAAATCTTTCTTAGAAAACAAAAAAGGTATTCTCTGAAAACCTGACAAGTTAGACAGGGAGTGTTTTACCCAGAACTTCCAAATCACACACCCTAATGTGATAGCCTTCGTGGAAATTTACGTATCAGACAAAATAGACTTAGAATTTTATACAAGAATAATGTTCAGGATGGGAATATGAAACACAACGTTTTTCCTACTTATTTATTTATCACTATATCATTTTGATGGACATATTGTTTTATGAGATAATGTATTTTTTCTATGATTTTGATATATCCGAAAGAATAATCCGGAATATATAGTAGTAACTGAAACTTTGTAGTTTGTTCTCTAGTTTCTGCTTGCTTTGTTGCTTGTTACCGTAACTATTGAACGAGATTGCTCGACGAGTTTCAAGCCACGGCAAGGACTCATAAATTATCAACCCAATTCATTTCATATGTTTCTCAATAATAATAACACATAAACAAACCAGCTGTAGGCAATTAAAAATTAATAGAGTATCTTTCGGCCTCCAGACAGGGTTAACAGACAAGAGTAATCACAGTGATCCAGACAAACATACTTAATACTCAGTGTAGACTTCAACAGAATTGAGAACAGAGAAAATGAATACAACTTTTTGAACAATAAACAATAGAAAACAACTTTCCTTACAACATCGAAGGAGTCTGCGACCCAAATATGGCGTAGGCTCCATTCTCTGGTAACATAATTTGTTTACCTAAAAGTTAAGAATGTTAAGCTTTTCAATAACAACATTTTCAAAGGTCGCTAAGAAGTATGCCAAACTTTGGAGTCCTACATAACAGGCACAAAATTATAAATTACATTTCATTTAGATTTTCTAATGTAAATTTTCATTTCATTACAATGCTTTCTCTTAGAACAGTACTCTCAAATCCCATTTAATTTAACGTTCCCATTAAATGTCATTGTAGCTTTCAGTCTTAAAGTGATTGATAGAATTCAAGTCTTCATAAAATTTTGATGACCGTTCAACAATGGGGAAACTTATTCAAATTCAAAATTTCGAAAGATCATCAAAATTTTGTTATATACCGTCCAGATTCTTAACCCAGTTTTAAGGTCAGGGTCTCGAAAATCCCAAGTTTGACCTCAACTTAAAGTTGAAATATAAAATTTTATTTAGTAAGCTATTTCACATAATGCCTATTTTTTCAGTGGGGAAAATCATCCAATGACTTCTTCCGCCTTGAGCGAGGCAAGAGAGAGTGTCAGATTCTTACTGACTAAAAACCACCCTATTGCTACTTAAGCATTTCGAGCCGGAGCCCCGGTAAAACCGGTAGGTAGTCTAAAACTCCGGAGGTAGCCCGCAGATAAGGTTCACATAGTGCACTATGCCTATAGTTTTTTAGATTGAGCAATTGATATATGTAAACATCTATTTAAATTATGTATTTTAAGATCACATAAATAACTATTTAAGCTACTCGTTACAAAACCAAATAACCTACAACTACATTTAAGAATGTTTCAGATATCAACCGTGTAAACAATTTCCTAACATATTTTACAAATGAAACTAGACAATTCAAATATTTGATGTTTGTAGACGAACTACGAGTAGAATAATATTTAAGTAAGTAATTATATTCAACTTACATTACCAAGTACTAACACTTACTTTTGTGAGTCTGTGAGTCTGTGGGCGTATCATAAAGAGTTTGAAGTGATTATGGAACAGATGGTCTATTGAAAATGTTCGTTTTATTTTTATTGCTTTGCCGATTGAGCCTTCGTAGTTAATAAGTAATAAAAGGAATTTGGCTTCTATCTTATGGTTAAGGAGTTGATATTATTATGTTTTCCTAGGATAAAGTGTAGTCAACATTTTGTCCGTACTTTTAATATATGCCAAATAGGTACTTAGTACCACTAGTACCAATACCTAATGATGAATAGACTATACACTCCAAAGGGGTCGTATACTAAGTTATACTCGTATTTTAAAAAGCTACACTAACGAAGCAAAAAAACATATTTACTTAAGTCTTAAAAAATATTGTTACAAAAAAAAATGAAACATTAAATAAATCTCTCTCGTATCGTCGAAACCACTCGCAAAACATTAAAAACACAGAGTGTTCAGTTTTTGACAGTTCGCAAGTACTTTTAAAAAAGTTTTTGATACTTTTCTCGAGGAAATATTTGCGATTGAAATAAGTTAACAATTGTTTGAACTTGTTAACTAGGTATGTTTTAACAGGCCAAGCGTTTGTTTAAATGGCCTTTAAAGTATGGATTGTATTATTCTGTTTTATTCAAGTTGTGTTAGTCTTTCAGGTTAGGGTTAGTATTTAAAAGGTCTACCGAATTTATTAAAATCTGTATATCTTTATATATATAATTCTTCTGTAAGTGTGTATGTCACTGAACTTAAACGAGTGGACCGATTTTGATGAACTTTTTTGTGTGTGTTCAAGGGGATCTGAGAATGGTTTAGATTCACAATTTTGTCCGCTGGACAATGTTTTTTTAATTAGTTTTTAATTTATTAGTAGTTGTTGATTTTGGAATGTTTTACATTGGATCCGACAGACGGCGCTACTATCGCAGTGTCAAATATTAATGACGTTAGATATTGTCATAACATTTGAATAACAATTTTCATCAAAAAGGTCCAGAATGTTTTAGCTTATTAAAAAAAGTTTAAAATTTTCAAATTAAAGACGTGTAGACAGGACAACGTCTGTCGGGTCCGCTAGTACTATTATAAAAAGCTGAAGAGTTTGTTTGTTTGAACGCGGTAATCTTAGGAACTACTGGTCTGATTTTAATAATGCTTGATGAGTTGGATAGTGCATTTATAGAGGAAAGATGTAAGCTATAAAACTTCACGCTATGACTAATAGAAGCCGAGTAGTGGGTGCAAAATTATATAAATACGATAGTATATGACGTTCAATTATTCTTTTTATTTCGGCCAATCGGAGCGCCAAACACACTCTTGTTTCGTTTTCTTTCAACGTAAAGCAAACTCGTACTATGGGTACAGAACTATTCTGTTCAATGGCACTGGTAACCTCTACCTAAAAGGCAGATAAAATCACAGGAGCTTCGTAAGCCAGTCCAATGTAAATCGCCTTTAATTAAGAGCAGATTGGGTTTACCTATTCCAAACCGTTTGTTACGTCACATTACCTAGATGTCAAATACAACGTACGAGAAACGGTCATAGTTTTGTGTACATGTGATGTGTTGAGTTGTGCAAAATTACTAGGGAAGTGCTTAAAATCCCAATCAGATTGAGTTTACCCACTTATAATTCAATTCAGGTGTTTGGCAGGTCCAGTTGTCTATTAAGTTGATTGATTTACGATCATAATACCTGGCATCGGTTTTAGACGATCGGTTTGCACCTATTTTTAACCTAGTTCCACTAGTTTTGGGAATAAATTACTGTTTTCGACTAGTTGTTAAATCAATGTCTATTGTTTGTATCGCCTATGTGATGAGTGATGATACACGTGTGTTGCAGCTAAATAGGTTTAAGACAGTGTCTAAGAAAGGCGTTTGCAGGTTGAATTCCTAATAAGTAAGAATAATTTAAAGTCAGAAAAAACTATTATCTCTTTTTAATAAAAGTGTATAAGTTTCCAACAAAGTAGTTCATTCACTATTGACATTCATTCAAGTAAATAAATATTTCTTTAAGATTTTGTGCTTAGTTATACTACATAACTTTCTATCGAATACTATCACATTTTATTTAACAATTGAGGGAACAAGGAGCTTTGTGAGATTACTCAAAATATATTTAGTTCTCGTCACTTTTACTTAGTTCAAAATTCAGTGTTCGGTTCTGTGTCCTTATTGACATGTTGGAGGTAGGATAACTCTATAAAATGTACTAACAAAATAATCGAGAACTTAAGACAAATGAGGTATTGAATAACAAATTCATATTAAATGAGACCGCAGTGAGCCTTTAGGCGAGTCAGTGGAGCATTTATTCACATTGTACACCTATCGTTACGTTACATACTAAAACAGTTACCGACATCCTCATTTGTTTTTGGTTACGTGAGCACCATCTTAAGTGTAGACAATAAAATATTTTTCTCATTCGCGAAAACTTACTCCAAGTAAAATTTTAGTAGGATGATATTTTATAATTTCATTCATGGATACTTTGTGTGTTTGTTTAATGTCATTGAACTAGTTTTAGGATGTTGAATAGAAAATCATTTTCATAGTTCTTTATTAGAGGTTCTTGTTAATGATGTGGGTTTAGGAAGGTTTGTTTATGGCACATATAAAACTTATTAATTACTAACATTTTTATGGTATAAAACCGGTAAACGAGCAGACGATTCTCACGATGGTGGGCAATCGCCGCCGCCTGTCGGTTTATTGTAAAGTCGTATTATTATTATATTATCACTCCGAATCTGCGATCGAGCCGGCCCAATCGTACCGAAGCAGTGCAATTATATTAAACACAACTTTAATTGAAATCTTAGGAAAGATTAATTTGTCCTGAATATTTAATTTGTCAGAAACCATTAATGTTGCGTATTTACTCACGCAGACAAATAGCAAAACAGTATACGTACATACAACCCACAATAGACTATTTAGTTATCTGTTTATAGAACAAAAAGATTAAGTGCTTAGTGGGTTACCGTTTCGTGCAGGTTATAAACGTACGTAAAGGATTACCGCGGGATTCGACCGTGACAGGGACGATCTCTCACGGAAATATCCGTTTAAATAACATTTATCATCCCTAAGTTCCGTGCTACCAGCGATTAGGGCCTCCCTAACTACATTTAGGGAATGTCTATTCGTAATCTCCTTAATCGTTACTGAGTATTCTTGCGGTATACGATTCAGCAGTTTTTTGATACAATTTCAGATTAATGATATAGGATCTACTGCTTTACATACGTATGAACTTATGACGATTAATGTTTTAAATTGTAACTTTGATAAAAATGTAATTATTGATAGTCTGAGTCGACTGGTTCGTTGGTCGAGTCGCCGCAAGACGAACTAGGGATCTCGGGTTCGATTCCCAGGTCGGGCAAAATATTACTGGGCTTTTTTCAGTTTTTCGAAAAAATTTTCAGTAATAGCAGGGAGTCTGAAATTGTGCCCGGTAAATCCCGTATTACATGGAACTTACACACAAATGGGGTAAAGTGGGTGTACAGCGTTGTATAGCGGCATAATTAATAAGTTAATTCTTGGGATAGCTAAAATAATGAGAAGAATGTTTCGACATTAATTTTGAAGAAAGTCAGAGTCTGCTTCAATAATGTTATGGTATTCATTAATGAAGATATTTTCGTTAATTAATTGTGATTAAAATTTTTTGAAAGGATAGCGTAAATTTTTAAGTGGTTTAGCTAAGTGGGTCTTTAAAAATGACTTACGTGGGCTCCAGAAAAAATTAAAATTACAACTGCGACTGGTAGTAAGGATTTTATAACAGTATTATGAATACTGTATAAGAATGCTAAGTAATGATATTAGGCATTTTATTATTTGATTACCGTGTTTTTGTTTTATGACTTATGTTTTCTTTTTTATTATCATTGCATGGTTTGCGCTGTGGCGCCACATGTAGTGGGTTCGATTCCAGCTCGGAACAACTCTTTGTGCGATCCATAAGTTGTTGTTTCGGGTCTGGGTATCATGTGTATGTGAACTTGTATGATTGTAAATGCACCCACAACAACAGAAAAAATCGTTGAGCGGGGCAACGTCTATTTTTCTTAAAAAACGAAAAGATTATTTACAAAATTCCCGCTCGATACAGAAACTCCATTACCAAAACCAAAAAAGTTCAAGAATCATTGGGATTATCCTCATTTAGCTAACTGGATATTCGCACCCGCAAATGGAATAAACCTAAAACACTGTCCCACATTGTGGTTTCCAATCTGTCGGCATCACAAAATTCGTGCGAAGGGACTTACAAAAACATTCTACGAACTGGTATTACAATAATAATGTAAAATATGATCTCGGAGTCAACTAAACCGGGTTGCAAACGATAAAGTGTGTGAATAAATCTCGTGGCGTTACTTCCCTCGCACTTTCTCACGTAATAACAAACCTGTTAAAGGGGGAAAGTTGCGTAATTTCGCGCAATTCATAACCGTTCCGACGCGTATTCGATAAGTGTGTCGGTGACGTGTTTTTGAGGGCAAAATCATTTTTATTGTTATGTTTATATGCTGTTTATACACTGGTTACTGAAAATATAATGCTAGACTTGTGACAACTTTTATAATGTTGTATGTTACGAATCGAATTCCGAAGCCGTCGAGTCAACACCTCCTGGAGATGCTCCGTGGAAGCGAAATATATTATGTCCAGGGGTTTGTTGCATGTCTTGTGTGTTTTTATGTTGCATCTTTGCTGTATTGCCGGCGGGAGGGCGTAAAAATATTTATAATATGTAATATTATGTGAGTTTGTGTGTATATTTGTTACTCAATATTACGTCAAACGGCTGAAGGGATCAGGATGAAATTCGCAACACGCGTAGATTATGGTCTCGAATAACATATAGGATACTTTTTATCCCATGGGATCGCAGGCGAAGCCGCTGGCAGAAGCTAGTCATCTAATAAATTAATTTTCCACATAAAAACTTAGTGCTTACTAAACTTGTCGTGTATCTTTAAACTAATAACATCAGTCTGTATAATATGATCGCTACGTTTGTTTTTTTTTTCTGTCTGCCTCTCAAAGCGACACATCCCACGAGAGAAAGTCAGGAAAATATTTTAGAATACAAATATGTATTGAGACGTGGCCACGGTTCATGAATTTGTTGTTTGTTTATGTTATTCTCCACAGAACGGGTTGTTGTTTTGTTTAAAATAACGTTGTTTTGTTTGAAAATAGATCCTGTAATCTACTTACTTTGTTTGTGATTGGTCTTGAACCTACAAGTTTGTAATTCAGTTACAGTTATATACGGAACAGTGCCAATAGAATCGTGAGGCTGATAGGCCAGAATCTGCTATTTTGGGAAGACATGCATATTGAAAGCTAATTCTGACTTGTTGTGTATCATTTGACATTGATTATTTTACTTAATTATGGACCGTGGCAATTGGCGTTCCATTGTCTCTGCTGTATGTTGTATGTATTTTACTTAACTTAACAATTATTATAACAAACAGATACTAACAATGTTTTCAAGATTTTTGTTACTAACAAATATAAAATTAAATGTTACTAACAAATATAAACAAATATCGATAATATGTAGTCTGAATTAAATTAATTTATTATTGTTTTATAAGTTATATACAAAGTTCTTCGTCCAAAATACCTGAAAGTACTCTAGTAACTTTTCACTTACTTAATCTTTAAAATACGATATCAAACCATTTTTACAATTTAATCACATCTTAAATTCAATAGCAATGCAGTCACTTACAGTCTTTTGTTTGTTCGCGATAATACCCGGCCATTTTGTTCACCGAAGCTGCCATTTCATTTCTTTCATTTTAACGAAGCTACGTTCGCATTGTGTGAAATATTTGATGATCTCTGATTGAATTTCGCCCTGGATTGCATTTATTGAGAAGGGGGAATGCGATGTAATGGTGGTGCTCAATTGCTGTCTTTAATTTTAGTTACAAATATTTTTGAGTGTCGAGTTAAGTGAGGTGGGTATTAAAATTTAGAGTTTTGTCATGATCGTCCCACTGCAGGACAAAGGCCTCTTCATCCTCCTTTAACCCCTCTCTGTCCAAAACCTTTAGCGGCCAATCCCTGTCATAGATGTCGAGTTCGTCCCGCCATCTCCTTTTGGCCCTGCCGCGACGTCTGTGGACGTTGAGCGGGCTTAACTCATTAGGAAGTGATGGGTCTTTAGTATAAAATAATTAGTAGTAGTTCTATATAATACACTAAGAAATCATTTGTTGTTTGTAGTACGTAACATAGGTAGAATAACTATTGATTAATCATAAAAAAATGTATGACAACGGCATGGACCGGGAGTCCGCAAATATAAATAGAAAAAAATAAAATTGTAATCTCATTCTCGTTTTCTCAAAGGGAGCGTAAAAATATAGTGGTGCGATGCGTAATAAACAAGAGATCAATAGTGTTACAATTTGAAGCACAAACTAAACACATCATTGTCTTATTTTCCAATTAAACAATTTAATTTATAACAATTTAACTGCAAATTATAATGATCGTTTATCTATTGTTTGCACATCCTATTTGATCATTCAGGAAACTATGATAAAATTATGACCTTCTCTAATAAAATAATTATATTAATATTACGTCGCACTAATGCAAAATTATATTATTGTAGTGTTAATATTACTTATTATATCAATCGTATTAGTATAGCATTGCCATTACAGTGGATATGGATATTAAAGTCAGTGGAAACGATATATGTATTTACCTTGTTATTTTTCAGTAGACACTGGTGTTGTTTAGTAGTCAATCAGAAAAATGATATTATGTTTCTTTCTTAAATTGTAGATTTTGTTCCGACTATGAAATTACTTTGCCCAGCTAAGAAGTTTGCACATCATTCGTTTAAGCCTGAAAGGATAATGATTAACTAATTAAGTACTGAAGATTTTATTCCTAAGAAGTACTTAAATAAAACATTTTACGTAGAAAATTCCAACAGTACCTAGACTAAGTAAGAAAATCTTGTTATTTCGTGCGTCACTTCACTGAACAACAAGGGTAACCAAGCGATAGGTAATTAATTCACCTGCCGCCGAACTTTCACCACGTTTGTTTATACAGATCTATTCGTAATCCAGATTTATAGGCTGCCGCTAGGGTGTCCATAAATTACTGAACGCTTACAACTTATTCCCAGTCTATAAGCATCGTTTCTCCCGATTTGAGGTAAGCAGATAAATTAGGAATTTGCAGATTTGCGAAATGGATTCATTTGTTGAGTATATAATGTAATATATTTAGTTGGATAAGGATGGTCTTGTTTGTTATAAGTATTTATGTAACTAGTCACTTATATGTTGGAGTAATTACGTTTGTGGAGAGATTTACATGTTTTAGGTTTGCGGGTTTTCTTGTAAAGTTGACAGAGCTGCCAGTGTTGAATTTCACGTGGGAATTGATTTAGAGAATAACTTTGTAGGTAGTTGATCTTAGTAATTTGTATTATAAATCCGGAACTAAAGAAATTGTAAACTTAGGGTTATGCACAACTGAAAGATAACAGTTTTGTTTCCAAATTTCTACTTAGTTTATGACTTAATTAGTTCCGAATTTAAATATCAGAATAAGTTGTTAAAGAGTTACAATTTTATTTAAATACAAATCGATTTTCATTTTTAATTACTAAGTTTTATAGATTTTCTCCTGTATCGTGGGTGCGTTCACAATTAGACAATTTCACAAACATGTACATGACACCCAGGCCCGAAACTACAATTTGTGGATCACACAAAGAGTTCTTCCGTGCGCGAATCGAACCCGCTATACGTTGCACGGCAGCAAGTTGCCCAGCCTCTACACTACACAATTTTGTATTCATTACACTTTGTAACAAATATATTTTCACAACATTGACGTATTATTTGACAGTACGGTTAAAATGAGGGACAAGAAAATATTCATGTGTTTTGAGAGGTACATAAACAAATCTGTTTATAACTTCGATGTTTCCTTTCCGTCTGTTTGTTAGTTCACATGATATTGTGCAATGCATGTAACAATACAGAAAGTATGTTTACATTGTAGGAACTGCGTAATAACTCAACGTAGACCAGTGCAATCATTTATTTGCTGCGAAAATTAATAACATATTTCGAGTATGTAGGATAATAATTAATTTAATTACTTATATGAAAATATTGTCGTATTGTTTTGTAATATTTGTGTTTGTAAAATAATTTGTAGTTGTATGTTTTATTAAACTAAATAATACGTATAGGAATTGTTGTACAATTGATTGATTGACAATTAATTGACTTTGTTCTTTCAGATTGTGTTGTATTCATTTATTTAAGTGTTAATTAAAAAAACCGACTTTAAAAACCATAAACTAAAAACCAGAAAATAATGACATATTATTCATTTTATTCAGCACCTATCAATGACACCCACTGAAAGTTAAGGAAGCTATTTCGCGTCCAAAAACCCTCGGCCTAATCGATGCTCATACAAAAAAAAAACATACCGGCCGAATTGATAACCACCTTCTTTTTCGGCAGTCGGTTGAAAAAAAAAGTTAATGAATTCAGTACATAGTATAGATACGTTACTTTAATTGTTATGCAGTGTTCATATTTTTCTTTAAGTACATATTTATATTTAAAAAAAAAATATCTTAGTCATTTTTTTATTAAGTATTGTAAGTAAATCAAAGAACTAAATGAAATACATTTTTTTATAAACGGAAAGCCTTCCAATACGCTTCAAACAAATTCAGGCTACCTAGAAAACATATAGGCTTTGTGAATAAAGAACCTCAAACGCCCTTTACCTTTAAGACAAAAAAGAATAGGTACACACATAGGTACCCAAATAAATTCTCAGTACCAATCAGTGGTGTTGTTTCGTATTTGGTATTGGAAGTATTGATTTATTTCCTTTGATGTGTTGAACAATACATTACAATAGTAGATTACTCAATAGGGTGTTTGGCCTTTGCCCTTATGTACCTGTATATAAGGCCTCAGACTGTAAACAGCTTGCGGCTATTTAAAACTCCTAGTTGTTGAAAGTTTCTGTTGTTGTATTATGTTAAATCTCAAATACATTATAATATGAGACGTACAGTATCCTTAGTACAAGTTTGCTTTACGTTGATTAAAACGAAACGAGAGAGCGTTCAGCGTTTCTGATTGGTCGGTGCGAATGAACTAACCAATCAGCGTCAATCAGTAAGAGTCAAACGCGCTCTGGATTCGTATTAAGGGTGCAGGACGTACTTTGCACAGACAGCTAGACCATATATTTTGTTGATTAAATGAGGTTGTAACTAATGTCTCCTACTTCTATAACATTCTTCCTCAGCTCATATTTAGTACTACAATTTCAATTGGTATGTCTAAGGCGATTTGAAGATCTTCTTCAGATGCTAGCTTCAATCAGTTTGTTGGTATTTTATTGCAATTAGTATAACTATGTGTTGGCTTGCATAAGTTTTGAAGTGCGATTGAAGTGTTGAAATCCATGACTCGACCGAGTCAAACCAAAAAGCCGTTATCAGATAGTCCGGCAATCA